>NC_048898.1:34698541-34701280 GCF_011077185.1 Oxyura jamaicensis | reverse complement strand
AAAAAAAAAAAAAAAAAAAAAAAAAAAAAAAAGACAAAGAATCTATGGATTTATTTGTTGTGATACACCCTCAGGCTCAAAGAATGCGGTAGAGCATATAGTGTAAGTACAACTGGATCCCTGGTGGAGAATAAGCTCTAGAAGGAGTGCCAGGATAGACTGGCAATACGTGTGCCCTCCTGCAAAAATAGCTTGATTTAGCAGAGCAGAAAAGACAAGCAGTGTATTAGACCTGACAGGAGTTACGCCTGTGCTGGTCTCCAGACCCTCCAAAAGGAAAAGGAAGGGCTCGAATTTTATCTGTGACGTCCAGTGCAGGGAGTGACGGGCACTGTTAGATTCTGCCGGTCACACCTCCTGCCGTGCGTTTTGTCTTCTCCATTTTGGTAGCGTTGCGGCTGGTGCAGAAGACACCTTTAACTTCTCTGAAGACGTGAGTCGTCCTCTAGTAAAGAATCTTCTGTTGATCATTTTCAGAATGAATCCGAAACAACTCTCTGCCTGTTTGGGATTGCCTGGGCAGTTTGCGTGGCCATGTCCCCGATCCAAGCCTGTGCGTGGGTGGGAATTCGCAGATGATCCTTGGAACCTTCTGAATTGTTCTGTTTGGAAATTGGACGTTTCTGTAGTGAAACTCAGGTACTTTGCTGCGACTTCATCTGAAATGGTCACGATAGTAAATCGTTCTTAAACTGCGTGTTCTTAACATGCATCACAGGAGTACGCATATCGCTAAAAGTGACCTTACAGAATTGGAGTTATGATGTACCAATTCCATTCTCGTAGCTGTACTGTATAAATAAAACCCTGCTCACTTATTTAAGTTGTCGGACTTCTAAGAGCAGTACTGCTGAAGGACTGCCTATAGGTCATTATATTCAAGAGAGGAAATGCTATTTTCATTTAGAAAAGCTCTAAAAAAAAATAAAATAAAAAGCGAGGGGGGGGAAAGAAAATTTGGTAAGCTGCAAGGACTCAAGTCCTGTGAGGAGAGGCTGAGGGAACTGGGGTTGTTTGGTCTGGGGACGAGGAGGCTCAGGGGAGACATTATTGCTCTCTCAAACAACCAGAAAGGAAGGGGTGGGGAGCTGAGGGTCAGCCTCCTCCACAGATAACTAGGGATAGGACCAGACGGAATGGCCCCAAGTTGCACCAGGGGAGGTTCAGGTTGGCAATGAGGAGACATTTCTGCTCAGAAGGAGCAGTCAGGTGTTGGGACGGGTTGCCCGGGGAGGTGGTGGTGTCACCGTCCCTGGGGGTGTTCAAGGAGAGGTTGGACGTGGTGCCTGGGGACAGGGTTTAGTGGGTGACATTGGGGGTAGGGGGACGGTTAGACCAGGTGATCTTGGAGGGCTTTCCCAACTTTACGGTTCTCTGTTTCCATGATTCTATGACTATACAATTGAATATAATAATACTATCATGTCTAAATAAACTCCATGGCATTTTGGTCCACATAAGATCTACATCACTCTGAGATGAATGAAAAATAACCTTATTTATTTAATTAAAAAAAAAAAAAGGTAAAATAAGGATAAAAATAGTAATCAGAAATTTTGTTAAATGAGTATTGGTGAAGCACTTCAGAAGTAAGAACAACCAAGGAGATGCTGCCCTGGTTGCTGTGCCCTGTACTGACTAGGCCGGCTGTGGTGCGGCCGTGTGAAAGGTACGGTTTGCTTGCTGCCAGACACTTCAGCGTCCAGTTTGGCCACAGTTTGGAGTGTGTTTGAATGTTCAGCTACTAAAAGAAATTAAATTGTGCTGCTTTTGACTGATTTTCTTTGTCCAAGGCTTAGAACAGCAGTGGTGTACCATATAAGCAGCCAAAAGCATCCCGTCACAGTAATGGTACAGCCACCTCGGAGGAGCTTTTGGTGAGGAGGACGTGGTGTTCTCCCAGGCAGACGCGCTGCGAAGGGAGGCGGAATGGGGCCTTCAGTTCACACAGCTCTCTGAATTATTTGGTAACACAAAAAATGCGGCATTGTCTGTGGTTATATCCCCCTGTGTGCACTGAAAAGCAGGGAAGAGGCAGAAAAGCTCGGGGAAATAAAATGAATATATATATATATATATATAAGTGTATATATATATATATATATAATTAGTCACAGGAGTGAGACCTGGAGCACACGGTTAGGCTGCAGAGTGCCCCTCCTGCTGTACACCACAGCATGGCTGAAGGTATACAGCTGTACCGGTCAGGCTAAAAGAGACTGGCTTGGCTCCAAAAAAAAACAGCAAGGCTTTTTACACTCCCTTGGAAGTTTCATTTTTTTTTTTTTTTTTTTTTTTTTTTTCTATCTACTGACAGCTCTGGAGCTCCCTGCTTGCCGCCCACGCACCGGAGCAGCCTCAGCCACGCTTCCACGCGGGTTTTGTGCTTTGATCCCCTGGCAGCCCCGCAGCTCGCAGGCATGGAAATTGGGCTGTGCGTACATGAGGCTACAAATGTCTCGGTAACATTTCCCTTTTGCCTTAATACCATCAGCACCCGAGGACACCCAAAGTGAAACACAAAGCAGCACTCGACCCACGAACGGCAGGGTTTATGGCAGGATCTGTCAGGACGCCCTGATGTTTGCGGCCCAGCTGCAATTTTGGCCCAACTTTTACTCAAAAACTTCCCCGTGGTAACGCCGGGGGCCTGGCAGGGCCGGGCAGCACGCCTCACGGGGGCGCCCGCCCCGGCCCCGGCCCCGGCCCCGGCCCCGGCCCCGCTCCGGTCCCGCTCCC
>NC_048898.1:34655269-34698141 GCF_011077185.1 Oxyura jamaicensis | reverse complement strand
GAGGGAGCCGGCGGCGCCTGGCGGCGGGGGTCCAGGGGTTCGGCTCGGCCCGGCCGAGTCCCCCCGGGGAGAGGCGCCGCCGCCGCCGGGCTTTGCTGACTGGCTGCGGGGCTCCACGAGGAGCGCGTCCCGGGGCTGCTGGCGAGCGGCCTCCGGCGGGCAGCGCGGTGCTCGCACAGCCGGGGCTGGCCTCGCCTGTCGGGAGGTAACCGCTTCTGGACAGGGACGGCTCGTGTGCAGCGAGCTGACAGGCTCTGACTGCGCCTCACAGCGTTGCGCGGAAAAGAAAGCGCTTCTCCTGCTTTTGGGGTTAGGGAGACAAATGACGGCTTGGTGCAGGGATCGCAGTGTGTAAGGAAATCACCACAGGAGGACAGAGCAGAGTGGTTCCGCGGGAGGGGACCCACTGAGATCAGCGAGTCCAACAGCCTGAGCACTGCAGGCTAACCAAAATTATCGAGGGCATTTGCTCCTGAGCTCTGACAGGTGTGGGGCGCCAACCACCTCACTAGGAAGCCTCTCCTCGTGCTTTCCAGGACATGCTTTCCATCCCTTTTAGCAGCCTGGTTGCTTTCCTCTGGTTGCTTTCAAGGACCTCAACATTCTTCTTATATCTCGGAGACCAGACCCACACCTGGTATTCAAAATGGGGCTGTGCCAACACTGAATATGGGTGGGAATCGCCCCTTGACCGGCTGGCCACGCAGTGTTTGATACAGCCCAAAGTGCGCCTCTTGGCTGCCAGGGCACGCTGCTGGCTCACCTGGAGCCCGCTGTCAGCAGCACCCCCAGGTCCCTTCCCGCTGAGCTGGCAGGATTAACGAGATGAGATGAAATCCCCTCAAACCTCCGCAACAGCAGCTCAAAACTGCCGCCACACCTCGTGGGTAGCAGAACGCCTGCGCCAAGCTCTGCAAGGTGGCTTTAAAAGGAGAACTTTTCTCGTGCCAGCTCAGCACGTTCCTGCGTAGCGCAGCACAGAGGAGACGTGATGGAGTTGTGCTTTGGCCCTGTCACAGCTGGGGGTGCCCACTCGGTGCTCCCCATCCTCTGGTACCTGGTCATCGTGGTGCAGGGTCTTGCACCCAAGGGGCTGCCCGTGATGTTCTCTTTCAGATGCTCTCTACCAGCGTGAGCCGCTGTGGCAGTGCGGGCAAGCTGCTTTGCTTGTAGAGCTCTACAGGGTTCTGCATGTTTTAGGTTTACTATCAGAACATTTGTCGCTCTTCTCACGGGGATTCTGTCCCTCCTGGCTTTTAAGCTGTTGCCAGTGCTGGGGCTTGAGGTCACCGTGAACGCTGCAGCGGGGCTTTGAGGAGAGCCTATCACCAAATTGCTCAGAACTCAGCTCCACTCGCTGACTCCTGGGCTTGGGGAGAGAGCTGTTGTGGAGTCATCATCATCTGACTCAGTGCCGCTGTCAGGCCGTGTCCTGTGCTAGTGGCTGTTGTCAGTGGGGAAGATCCCCTGCAGTTCCCTCTGCTCTCCTCGTTGCTCCTGCTGTACGCTGTGTATACGCATATCATTTATTTTTGCCTTTTGTATGTTGATGTAGTCATCTGCATGTATTTCAGAAATTCCCTTTAGGATGGTGCTCACTGGTACTGCACTGGTTTTACGGCTTTCGGATTTAGAGGCTTTACTGGTCTGCTCCCTGGGGACAGCAACGGCACCTGAGGGAACGGTGTGGATGATGGGGGTCATCCACACGCTGCCACCCGTAAAGGTACCCAGGGGAGCTAAATGCACGTGAAGCCAAGCTGGATGGAGCTCCGTTTTCATACCTGGAGGACAGCTGCTTAGGAAACACAGCACAGAAGCTAGTCAGGCCTTCAGAAGTTTGGCAAACAAACCAGTCATTGCTTGGGACGACTTTCTTAAAACATCTTCAGTTGCGTTTAGGGTAGTTGTTTGTACGCAGCTGGGTTTTGTGCCTGTTTCTGAAAAGCAGCATCTCAGTGAGGCCTTCATCCTTCCAGCAGCAGCGAAAACGCGTGTGTTTGCAGGCCTTGCCAGCTGGAACAGGGTTAGAGGATCTCCTCTGCGGGTACAGCTCTTTTCTGCCTGTTCTGGGACATGATGTGAATTGCTGCTGCTTGTCCTAAACTCTTTCCAAGCTGGAGATGTAGCCCACCCTCCCTAACCAAATCAGGCATTTTGACGAAATCCTTGCTTGCCTTTCGCCTAGCTCGCTCGTTGATCCTTGTTAATCACACGCACTAAACGTGGTCTGTACAGGATTGATGTATTGATTGTTTCCTTCCTACGAGGGAATTCTGGAGGGTGAAGCCTTCCCTGAAGCCAGCCTCTGCGAGAAACTTCCCCAAATTGTCTTGGCATCCGTAGGATAAGATTGTCAGGCAGCTCCTCTGTATGCCGGATTCCTGTCACTGATGCTAAATATCTTAAACCCCCCAAAACAGTACTTTGAATTTATTTTTAATAAGCCAAATTTTTTCTGATACGTGCCAGTACATCATTTTTTCCTCCTCGCCTTCATCTCCCACATCTTGCCAGCTCTGCGGCCGTAGCACCGCGCCGAGGCTGTTAATGAAGGACGAGTTGTGAAGCAACAAAGGGAAGAGAATGTTTTCCCAGCGGAAGGCGCTCTGCCTTTAGAGGACCTTGTCAGGCTTTTTGTTGTTATATTATTCACTTTCTCAGTACAATACATATTTCACTTCCTGATTTACATCCCATCCAGATATCCTCTATTCCTTGACAGCGTTCTCGTTTCAGCTGTTTTCCGCCGAGGTTCCCGCTGTATTGATCCATTTTATTTTTACATATTCAAATTTTAAATTTGGTTTCCATGCTTCAGTAGTCTGTTAGTTCTGCGGCAAGGCAGCTCTCGCCTGTGAAATCATGCGCTTGTGAGAGGGATCGAATACTGTTACCCCTTAAACAAAGTTTGTTCAGAAAGGCATTAGGAAAACATTTCAAACGCGTGCGCATCTCCGAGGAATTCAGGCAGAGTCGGGCCCCGAGGTGGCTGTGTCAGTCCTGAAGCTGCTCGTTAGGCTGTTAATTTGCTGCCACCATTTTAGGACCCCCGGGGGTCGGGTCGTGCCCCCATTGCTGGGCCGAGGGCACCCTTCTTGGGGTTTCCGATCGGGGCATCCCGCACCTGGCATCTCGACGCTCTCAGCTCCCAACATCCTTCTTATGGAGCGGGGAAGCGGCATCGCCGCACGCCTCTGACCTGGCCCTGGGCTGCTGAGATCTGTGCAAAGGACATCCCTGATGTGCGGGAAGTCCAAAAGTCATAGGGAATGGTCCAGGTGAGAAGCAGGACCTTCGTTGTGTGGCGGGGGAAGGTGCAATGGGGGCAGTTTGCAGAAAGAGACACAGAGAACTCATTACAAACCATGTCTTCATGGCTGTCCGACTTGGCTTCGGGGTTTTCCTTCCGCTTCCTCGATTTAATTAGCTGTTCCACAGAACTTCCCACGATCTGCTCCTTTGATAAGCCCCATCCTAAATTATACATGAACGAAGGGTGCCGTAGCCTCTCTTCCCAGTGGTGTTTTATCCCCCGTTTCTGAAGCTGAGTCGCAGAGATGTTTAGTGAGATCTGTAAGTTTGATTCCCTGCTCATCCAGCATGAGACGGTGTTAACCACGAGGTTTTTGTGCTGGCCTAGCCCCCGGCAGGCTGCGTGTTACTGACTCACTGTGCTCACCGTGCCTCCAAATGGATGCAAGGTGCCTATCGGGCAGAAACAATAAAATCCTGCGGACCTGTATTCGATGTCCTATGCCTTGCGAAGATACGTAAATACTGCTTTTGATTCTTCCAGAAGCGAGCGTGCAAGCTGTTGGAAACCCTTCCAAACGAGGCCGATGCTCGCCTCATTGACTGTGCTATGGAGCTGGATTCCAAACAGAAGCTCTCCTCTGGCTGCGGTCCGTGGGATGCAAAGCCAAAGCCAAACTCAATGGTACGTCTGCACCGTCAATAATATCTATTACTCGAGCGCGTCTAAAATAAGTTTTATAATAAAATAGCAAATAATTGCTTTTTTATGGTTTTGTACGTGTTTATGTTAATTAGATTTTTGAAAACCAAGGAAGCAGAGGTACTGCCCAGCCCTGCCCGAGATGTATTGCTGGAGAATCTGTAAGTGCATTACCCTTCGTTCTGTGGCATAAAGGATAGACTTGTTCGTAAGCATTAGATCCATAAAACATAAAGTTAATAAAAACCACAATTACATTTCTCAGGAATAAAGCATGTAAATAAAAGAAGGCAGATTGATTTAGCATTTCTCAGGTATGCCAGCAGAGTACAAACTAATATGTTTGCAGCAGCAGTTGGAAAATATGGGGCAGCAAACGCATTTTTCAAATTCACTCTAAAAAGCAGAGTTTAGGAAGTAACAGAAGCAAACAGCAACGAACAACTTCCTCTACCCCGTTTTTATATCTTCCTTGATATGCTGAATCATAATAAAACACTCAGGAATCCCATTCTGTGTCCTATTTTTTCCTCTAATCGGCTGTTTCCTTTCCAAATAGTAGACCTTGCCTGTAAGCATCACCCTGTAGGTGTAGTAGACCTAGTTTTAAACTAGCTAGCTACAGAAGCAGTAGCCATCAGAGCTCGGTGCAGACAGCCTGACTTTCCTGAAAAGCAGTGCAAGTGTTTGGACAGCCGAATCGTGCTGACTTCTGAGCTGTCTTGGTGCCCAAAGCCAGCTGGCCGAGACCAGCTGTGTTGTTGGTGTAGGCAGCAGCCACAGCTACAATTTGGCGCAACGAGCATGTCCTGATAGCGCACCAGGAGCACAAGGATCTCCCGGTAAGATGACGGTGATCTTAACCACTTTCTTTTTTACCGTGCATAAACGACCAAACCCACAGGAGGGAACGGCCGGGAGCAGTGAAAGAGGTTGTGGCGTTGCTGCAGTTTCATTTTTCATGTAAATTTTCTAACCAAAGTTTTGGAAGTCTCTTACGTGTATGGGAGCTACTCAAAAGTTGAGTAGCTTTTGATCACACGGGATTCCTTAGTGAAAAATAAGAAGTCTGGGAGAGTGCCATGCGTTTCTTCCGAAAGGCTGAACGTTCATGGCAGCATCTTCAGTCTGGTGGAACCGATGGCAAAGTTTCCATCGAATGCTGCGAGACTGAGGTTTCTGTCGTAAATCAGTTGTAACTGAAAAGGCATTTACTGTGTTGTCTTCCTCCTGCTCGTCTTTTAAAATGAAATGGAAACCAGATCTAGGGCTGACTTTAGGAATAATCATTATGAGCAGAAATCAGCATGACCAAATATGTGAACTCCTGTTTGAGCTTTTGAGGTATGTTACATTCTCTGGGGGCATGGAGACCTAAAAGAAGGTGTTTGGGGATTAAAACCCAAATTGGCACGTTAGAAGTCAGCTTTGTTACCTTACAGAACTCCAGTGCCAACATCAGAGCTTGTAAAATTCTTCTCTGCTGTTAACCACTGAATTTTGGAAAATTATCTCCACTTCCATGTAACATGAGTATAAATACTGGCATTCCAAATGAGACCATGCCTGTTCTAAGTAGAAGCATGACAGAGTAGCTTGTCATATTTCTTTCTTCTGGGGTAGTAATGAACTTGAAATGAAAAATACACCCTAAGTTACCTGGCTTTGTAGAATTCACCTCTTCAACAAACATTCATTTTTTGAAGTTTGGGTATAATGGATGACCTACTCACTTTTAAATGCTTTTCAGCCTCAGCTGTAAGAACCAAGGAAAATAATTTGCCAACTCCTGAGTGAGAACTGGAATCTCAAAAGTAAAGAATTTTCCTACTTAACTGTCCTGTGCTGGCGAAATAGCAGCTCACGTTGGGGTTATTAACATCTGGAGCCCTTGTGTAGCTGCCTGCTAGACTTCTTGCTAAATCAGCCTCGTGTCATTGAGTTGAGACAGAAACTGCTTTGCTTAGAGCAGGGTGATTTAAAATATGACTGGATTTGATGAAGTTCTGATTTCCATGATTTTCCCTGTAGTGGAGAAAAACTTCATCCGTATCTGTTGCATAATATCAAATACAAATCAGAGTTCAAGTAGTAAGATGCAGTGTTTGGTAGCGGGATAAGCCAGTTAGCATATATATGCACTTCTCTATGATTGGAATCACGGGCCTGGAACAATCTGTGGCTGAAAGAAAAACCTGACTGCTTTGCACTGATGGCTTGCTTTTGCAGGGAGGGGGGGGATTCTCTTTGGCTCCCAGTTCCAGTCAGCAGTGTGGTGGTTTCCACAGACTGCCACACAAAGACAGGCCTAGAGCAGCTGGAATTGCGTTAGAGTGTAGCTGCATTCACGTTGTGCTGAGCTTCCAACACCATCCTGATACACGCTGCCTCACGTGAGTGTCCCTGCATTCACAGCACAGCTCAGCTCTAAGCCCTCTCACTCCCGCTGATGAACTGCCCGTGTAGATTTGTTAGCTCTGTTCTCTTCAGATGATCCCTTACTTGTGCCCAGTACCACAACGGATAATACAGTTCTATTTTGATAACTTTAGTAGGAACTATATTACTAAATTATCTTTATTCTTAAAAAAACAGAGAGCTTCTAATCCAAGTACAGGGTGTAGTAATCTGATGTGAGCTCAGGTAACTTTCTTCAGGCTTAAAATTCAGCTCAGGAAAATCACATTGTCACAGTGGTTGAGGTGCTTCGTGGAAGTCCTCACAACAGCTGAAACAAACATAAGCGAGGAGCCCACAGGCAGCAAGATAAATCGTGATGTAATTTCTTTCATAATGATAATGTTAAAATCCTCTAAGAAGTTAGATTCTACTGGTGGTAGGGAAATTCAAAAACATGAAAACATCCAAACTGGAACATGGCAAACACGAAGCATGCTGGGGTAAGACCATTTTCATGGTTGTTGGTAGCCTTGTCAGCATCGTATATTGCATCAAAAAATCCTACAATTTATGAAGCTAATTGGCCAGCACTGGAGGACCTTCACTAACAGCAGCTTTACTGAACGCCTTTAATGCTGCGTTGCTATCCTTGAACTTCAACAGGTATTTAAGGGCAGTGCCACCATTAGGTTTGCTCTCCTAACTTTGAGGTCTGTTTTTCTGCACAGGATGACTACCACATCTTTCAGAAAGAACACCAGACGTGTAGTAAGCCACAACTTGAGGAAAGAGAGCTTCTTGGCTAGCTGCAAATATTCAACCTGTCTTTGGACTGATGTGTTAGTGACTACTTAGGTGAGGTGTTGTGCAGGAAAGCAGGAAGGTAGGCAGGGTTTTGGGGGTGAGAAGAACATCATCATTCCCAGGAGTTTTCTGTGCTACATGATAACGAGAGATGAAGCTCTGTGCTGTGAAGGTACTACCATGAGTACGTTGGTTAAGCAAACACAATGTGATATAAACAAACGTGGACTTAAGTTTAAAATAGAAATTGCCACCCCAAAACTAAATCTCTGTTCTATCCTCAGAAGCTTTAAACGTTTTATTGTTAAATAAAATTCAGTATCTGGTGTTCTATATGCAAGCATGATGCTAAAATTGTCTGCGCTCTTGTATAGTCTTGATTTTTTTAGTTGTCACTAGTTCTTCGGGAAGAAGGGGCACATGTGTGGTGCTGTTAGTGGGACAGGCACTTTCTTTTAAAATAAAGTTTGAAAATGCATACTGAGGCAAGTTTTTGATAATATTTAGTGACGTGAACTTTTGTCATTTCAGGGACACTTCAATCATATCCTGGGCTTCTAGAGACTGAGAGACTGCAGCTCAGCAACACTGCTTTACTTTTTAAATGCTAGAGACGCCCCTGTGAACACTGGACAGCTGGGTATCTGTACCTTCCCTCACGGCGTGGATTGTGCGCAGTATTCAGCATACAGCACTTTGCTGTATGTGTTCCTCTTCCCATATACGATTGCAGATGTCGTTGTTTTTACACTTGAAAAAATGCTTCTGCTTTTAAGGTAGCTCAGTAGGTACAAAAAACATACGTTTGATTTAACTTTTTAGCGTAGGTAAGCTCATTTAGTCTTTGGCCCAGCCTTCACCTGGGACTGGATCAAAGATCATGCTGATACAAGGTGTTTTACTCTCTACCTTGGACACTGATACTCTTGGGAGGTGGTCCTTGTGTTTACACTGGTACAGGGCCAGCATTTTTAGCTCAGCTCTGTGTAAGCAGGCAGAAATGGATGAAATTCAGCTTTAGACAGAGAGCTAAGCAGCTTTGCAGCTATGCGAAGGCCAGTAAAAATCCTATTGAAACTTAATGTTGTGTTAAAATCCAAAGTATGCATCCAGTTCAGGAGTCTTTCGTACAAGCTAAACATCGACTTTGTAACGAGTATAGTTTGTGAATGGGACAGGTAAGCATCTAAAGGAAAACTCAGTGTTATTTGAACAACACTATAATGCAACGATGGGTGGTGTTTTAGATCTAGGCAGTTCTCCCACAGTTGCTGAAGATGCCATTGTCACTCAGGCTCCTCCTTTCCAGTTATGGTAATATCAGAACAAATCTGTTTGAGAAGTTTGAGCTTGTTATCCAACATGATTTTATTGGCTGGCCACAACTAATTTCCTCTACATTTTGGCCGTATGTAGGACTGTAATTTTTAAACACATTCAGATTTTTAGTCTCTTAAGGCATCTGAGTTGTGCTGCTTGGATGTGACACTTCAGTGGCTGCTTCAGGTCCTAAATCTCCGAACCGAGCAGCAGCATGTTAACCCTCTGCATTAGAGGGAAATTGCTGTGACCTGCCAAAGTTCATGCAGAAAGCAATCTCCCTGTCTGGAGAACTGCTGAGCCATAGCTGTGCCCTGCTGCCACTGAGCCTTTGGGCAGAGTTCAGCCCAAAACAGATATCGCGGGGAGAGCAGCGTTTGGCCTCTCCTGCTTTGAGAGCAGACATTAGGCAGGGCAAATTAAAATGGTGGCTCCAAAGCTGCAAAGATCTAGTGACAGGCTTTTAAGCGTTACTTTCCCAGTGGGGTTTATCGCACTGTAAAATGCTTAGATGAAGCTTTTCAGTCTTAGAGTGCTTCCCATGTTGTGTGTGGAGTTGTAGCTAGCGCTGAGTTGACTGTTATTAAGAAGATATTCTTCCTAAATATGTGAATATCCTATAAATGCTGAATTGAATTAAGAGAGAAATGAGGAAATAAGTCTGGTAAGCAGAGCTGCACTAAATTGGTATCCAAAGCGTTTTGTTAGGAAAGAATAAATTTCCTCCAAGCCAATATAAATTTTAGACACGCTGAAAAGAAACCTTTGCAAAGCGCAAATTTTTTCAAAAACCTCAAAGTCTTCTTCAGCCACAGAAGCAATACAGTCTGCTCAAAGATCACATCACTAAGAAACACAGTGGTTTTAGAAATTGAATTGGCCCTGTTTGTTGAAGGTAAGAAACTCATCTTGAACTCTCCGACTCCCAGCAGAGATCGATACAAGCAATAGTATCCATCCTAGCTGGAAAGGAACACGTTCTCACTTGAAGCAATACAAGTGCATGAGCAAACTCTCATATACTGTTATCAGAGCTTATCAACTAATGCAAAATAGGAATACAGTATGTTTTCGAAAGTCACTGCTCTGAAATTACATGTTTGTAACTAAGATAACTAGATCATATTCTGAATGTAGTTCATTTTTCCACAATTTTCCAATTTTTATTTTAAAAAATCCTGGTAATAGCAGCCAAGGAAAAGCTGCCTAAGTATCGGTTTCTGTGCTGTAAAAGTTGAAATAGCTACCTACGTGTAAAAGGCTAAAAGGTATCTACAAGTTTAATCTCTGCAAAATGACTCAAAACCTATTTTGTGTCATTGACTAAGTGTTTGGCAAAGAACAATCAGCAGAACAGCATATCAAAAGTGCACTTGGACTCTTTGATGGAAAAGTTTTCTGGTGGAATATAAAAGAGCAAATAATTATGCCAGCGTGTTTAAAACACTGGGAATATTTCTGTGTATCATCAAACCAAAAGAGTGTTTTCTGTTTAAATAATTCAAATTTCATCATGTTAAGAACTCACGGATACTAGTGCCTCTATTTCTTCGGTTTCCTTTAAACTTAGCTGTATTTTAATCTGCCATAGAATAAGGTAAAATGAGAACCAACTGGTTTTCCTTGTGATTCTTGTAGTTTTTGTCATGTTCTTTTTAATCCTTCACCTTTCAGGGAGGCGGTCGCTTGTTTTTTGTGAAGTCTCACTGTACATAAATCAGGGAATTGGTCGTAGTTCCTGGCTGAGGCCTGATGAAGTCATACTACTGTTCGATTTTAATGTAATTTTTTCATATCAGCCTTCTCATTGCTGCTGTGCACTGCACAGGTATTTTATTACACTGTCCACAGTGACTCTCGGGTCTGTCCTTGGAGATTACTGCATCTATACAGCTCTAGAAAATAGGAGAACTTTATACTGCTTTTTTACTCTGTAACCTGCAGCGTGACCACGGCCTGTTGTACTTTCGTTACACTGTTAGAAATGTAACGCTGCCGTTCACATCAAATCTAATTGATTAGGGGTCCGTGTTATTCATGAGTACATCTTGAATCTCTAAGTGCTATGCTATAGAAAGCAAACTTGAGTGAAATGTAGGGAAACAAGTAAGGGGGTTTGTTTGTTGGTTTAACTCTAGCCTTTTATGTTCTCCAGGAGCACAATATGTCAGATGAATTCTCCAGTACTATTTAGATAACATCAAAAACTCCGTTGCCCCACCAATTTCATCTGGTTGGAGAATGAACTCTAAAAATGGATTTAGAGGTAGACCACCTAGTGGAAACTCCCTTCATTTTCAGTCTATCCCAATTATCACTGTAGTTATACTGAATGTTGTAAATAAAATACATCAGCATTGGTACGGAATGAAAAAACACTTGGTCATTACCATCTTTGCTGCATTATAACACAGTTTGTAATGAACGAATGAGTACAAAAAGTACTTTTTGATACAGAAATGTAATGCCTTCCTTCCTTAGCAAAGATTTATAAGAAAGCCTATCTGTATCTTTCTATTCCTCCAGATTTGACAAGTGTTTTAATCCTTGCTTCCTTACCATTTCAATTTCCAGGATAATTTTCCCTAGTTATTTAACTGCAGCAGCACCAGGCTGGGTCAGCTGGGAACACCCAGTTCAATCTCCTGTATGCTCCAGTGACTAGTAGCAGACAGCCACATGGGAAGAGTCTGAGAAACAGGGCATGTGTTGAATAGAAACACTTTTTACAAATAGAAAAACAATGTTTTATGCCACGTTCTGTTGTGGGCATCCTTTCTTGCCTCATAGCTAAGTCTCAAACATCAGGTATCACAAAAATGAGGAAAATGCTGGTAGTTTCCAGTGGTATTTTTGTCTTCACGTGTGTTTATCAATACAAATGTGTCAGGCTTCAGGCGAATCTTGTGTGTGACTTTTCCTTTTATTAAACATTGGCAGTAATTCCTGTTTGACTTGAGTTTAAATGTTTTAGTGTAGTCATACTTCATTTGTACAGTATTAGGATACTCCACCTAGTATTTGTTAAAAATAGCAGCTCCCTCTTTTCTGATTTTCTTGAGTTTGCAGAGAATTTAAAAAATAAAAATAAACCCCTGGGAATGGCAGTTCAAGGTAGGACGCAGAAGGGTAATTGCACTGTCTTTTTTTTTCAGTGTTCTGAAATCTTCCTTTTTGTGTGAGGCTATAAGCACTAAGAAAACCCTTGAGATTTGTACTTACTTTTCTGAGAATGCTACCGTTGATAAAGTATTCTGGATAGATGTAAATTTTAGTTATATTGTGTGTAAAGTATCCAGAAATGAAATAATAGATGTTGCTCACTTTGTGATGATGATTTTTCTTTGCAAGCTTTTCGCTGGGGGCAGAGCAGCACCTCCTTGGGCCTGCTTCCTTTGGTCCTTGTAAAATGGCTGCTGGCTTTATTCCTGCTGCACTGTTACCTGGTGTTTCCAGCTGACTAGAAACACGGCCAGCTGTTCAGAAACCTCATGGACAGCCACGATTGTTGTCACAACTGAGCTGCATCCACTTCTGCGTAAACCCTAAAGAGACTCTTTAGGCCAGGGTGCGATTCCTTCCTCCGTGCCTTCTGACGGGCAAGGAATGCATTTATAAATCAGCCAAGATGAAAACAAACTGCAACTGAAGTAGTTTGATATCTTGCAGACTTGTAACAGTGTGTGTGGGGAGTGTTCTTTGCTGTTCGTTTTTTGTTTTAATAGATGCACTGTATTTGTAATTCATTTCAAGACTTGCTGTCAGTCAGAATCATGAAGTTACTGTAAGAGGTACAGCTAAATGCCATACAGGTTGGGACAGGTACATATTTCTCTAAAGCAAATTTGTGTAAAATCTGCAGTAGAACCTCAAAACTATTTTTGTAAGACTTTCTTCGCCTTGTATAACTATGAAATTTTGGTTTATTGATAAATATTATCTACTCTTTATATTTCTTAATGCTCTGGTTTGTACACAAAAGAACCCAAGTGATACTTTATTTACATGTATATAGTAAAATAAGCATATGGTCTTTTTAATTCAGATTAAAATTTGATTATATAATATTTTTATCTTTGTACTTTGTAAATTGTTACTCAAAAGAGCAGCAGCATTAAACGCCACTTTGGCTCCAGTACGAAACTGACTGATTTTGTTATTCCATTAATATTTGAATTGCGTTCTGCAGGCACTCAGGTATAAAGGTAAATAAAACCTGCTTGTGGTTGATTTTATATGGCGTTTCATTTCTGCAGTATAGCCCGCATGGTTTTTCCCCCTCATGAGCCAGATATACGAATGATATGCAGAATCAATATTTTGCAACAAGTAATTCCTCTACAGGCTTGGTGTAATGGGGAGTTAAACATTAATACTTTTCAACTGATCTTCTCCATCTGCGTTTCCAGATTTTGTTTTTCCTCAACTAATTGGAACACCTTAGGATCAGACCTAAGTTCTTGCGGATTCGAGTCAAAACGTAGGTGCCTAGGTACCTTCGTGAGTCTAAGCTCTGATCTCCTTAGACTACCGCTGCTTTGGTTAGATTATCATTTTGCTTCGCAGTAGTGTGGTTTTGAACCAAATCCCCCACCCGCTGCCACTTGCTGTGCATTGCTTCAGCTTTAGCTCTTGAAGCATCTTCTTTCAAAATCACCTGCCCTGGGACCTCCGCCCCGGTGCGCCTCGCACTGCCCGCGTGGGATCGGAGCCATGGGCTGCTCCTTGGGGCAGGGTACGTGTAGTCCAAAGTCAAACCTCCGAACAACGTCCCGCGTACGTGTTGGGCCGTGGCACAAGCTGCTGCAATAGACGGCTCACCTACCGGGTCAAATTGCCTGCTAGCATGGACATAACCTCGGTTGTTCATCTGTTCACCCCTCAAAAGAGAGCCCTGTGTTCCAGGGCTTAATGTGCACGGCTTGATAAGAAACCGATGCACGAGGCACTCACCTCCATGAGCCAGTCCCAGGGCACAGCCGGTAAACCACAGGTAGGACACGCTGCCCTTTAAAGCCCTTACTTTAACTTGCCCTTTCTGCAAAAATCTTCAAAAAAAAAATAAAATAAAACCTGTTTGATAAATAAGTACACATCAACTTGCTTGCATTTATTACAGTTCTAGAGAAAACATTTCAACCGTCTGCCTGGGAGAAGCGTAACCTTGTCCACACCGTACAGTCCAGTGGTCCTGGGAAAGCAGCAGCGGTACCCCGGAATAGCGACACTGTGAACAAGGGCAGGGAGGGTGAAGGGAATTTTTTGCTTGTTTTTTTTTTTTTTTTTTTTTGTCTTCTTTTCTCACCGACACCTGCGTGTATTGAGGGAGAAGTTCCTCTGTTTATAGATGGACATGATTTTGGCAGGAGAGCATGGCACATCGGTTTGTATAAAGGGAAGCACCATTTAAGAGGAGAGAATTAAGCCTTGTAAGACGGTGCAAGAGTGAATGTGAGTCGGTAGGATGAATGGATGGAAATAATAAATACATTATCTGTACTACATAAAATTTTTGTACTGGATTTAGTTGGTTTAGGCCATGATACTGGCCTAATTCACTTACTGCTCGCTTCGCCAGCGAGCCGAGGGCAGCAGGACTGGCCGGCTGCTCTGCCCTCCTCAGTCACTCCCAGCCCGTTCACAAGTAAGCAAGAAAAACACAGGCCATCTTGCTTTTTTCCCCATAAAAATAGCAATAATCATCCCAGGCAGATCAAATTGTCATTCATTTATCTGAACCTCACCCGCTGCCAAACAACAGGCCCTCACCAGCCTCAAAAACCAGATTTGCCATTCCTCAACTACACACATGTTAAGGTCTGCAAAGTGCGATCAGATTTGAAAATGCTGCTCTGTTCTTCGCTATAATAAACCAACCCGCGTTTCTGAATCGGAGTTTTCAAATAATAGCTTCTGGAAGCCTAAACAACAACTTCCTTGATGTTGGACTGCCCCATGGGACGCGGTCCCTGCCAATATTAATGCGCACGCGTTCAAGAGACGATGGCTCTTATTTAGCACTAGATATATGTTGTCCTAGCATCGGAAGTTCCTAGTATTTAATGCCATCTGCTCTGTAGAATCAGGTGTAGTGATATTTGTGTGTGATTATAGTGTTGTTACTGAAACAATATAGAAATCACTGCATGATATTTGCTTGCAACACAGGGTGTCATTCATGAGTTATACATAAATGGCAGCTTTACATATTTAAAAGGAACATGGACTGCTTCATATCTGAAGTATGTTTCCCAGGAGATAACACCACCATTTGATCTATTTTTGATTAAAATGTAAAAATTAAAAATTAAATCAAATGGTAGTATAATTCCTTTGGGAAAACATACTTCAGTTATGAAGTATTCCCCATAGTAACCTTGAGAATCTTACAGCTGTATTGTCTCATCTGTAGGTGGTCTTTTTATGTCTCACATAATTAAAATGAATTGCTGTTAGAGAACCCATACTACTGCATACAGATTTATGAACCTTGAGGCACCTCCATTCACAGACAAACAGTGATATCCAAAGCTCACTGTGCAGATACGCTGCGCCGAGGCAGGTACTGGTAATCGAGGTGCTTACCGGTGAGCGTTACTTACCTCTGTCCCGAAAGGGTAAACAAGGAGCATACGGTAAAGCAATAACACATTTCCAATAAAGAATGGTTTCTAAAGACAGACAGCGTACGGCACAACTGCATTCTGCTACGTTCGCTTGTAGAACACTAGTTAAAATATTCAAAGAACATTTTATATACTAAAGAATGGCTAATATGTCACCAGAAAAAGATTGTGAAATTGGATTTACTAGGAAAATGTGCTCTGCAAAATCTAATGCTACTTGTTTATATCAAGCTGCTTTATCAGCCTGACTCAGAATACGGGAATATATATTTGATAAGATTAGAGAATAGTGGGGATCAGAAAAAATAAGACTACAGAATTTGCATTCACATTTTCACATATCTGAAGGACAAAAATGTCATTTATTTTTTGTTTGGTTTTGATTCTCTTAGCCCTGCTAGTGCTATCCATAACAATGACTCGTGACTACGCATTCTGCTCAGGTTGTAATTAAAACTTCTATACATTTTAGTGAAAAAACAGATACAAGTGAAATGCTCAGATATGATGTTTAAATAGAGAAAGAAGAAACATGTAACAATGAAAATATAAAGTCTCCGAGTTCGATGCTGCCTTGTAGAAACATTTTGTACTGAGCAGCAGGAGTGTTCAAATTTCAATGTAATACTTGAAAGAAAATGTCTCTGATCCTTGAATTTCTTTATAGAGAGGAGTTTTTAATGTATAATCAGACTAAAATCCTCCTGTAATTGCACAGCAAGCGGCCTGTGAAGCTTCAGGACGACCTGCAGAAGCGAGAAGATTTTTCCTCAATCTGGGGCACCTGCAATACACCACCAAGACAAGTCACGGTGCTCCCTGTTGCTGCTCAGGAGCCCACTGAGGGCCGGGTGGGTGCGGGTCAGCATCCATCGAAGCAGCACAACAGCAGTTCTCCCTCCAAACTCTATTAAAATTTACCCCTTAATTACATTAACATCAGCATAAACACCTGGAGTGAATAAAGCTTCATGCTGTGTGCAGTCCCTCTGCTTGTGCAGCCTCGCACTTCACCTGGGATCCGCTTGCTCTCACCTCCAAGCAAAGCAGGGGCACGCGTGTGGCCCCAGCTCCCTCCTGCTCAAGCACAAACCAGGGGCAGGAGGAAGAACACATCGATGCCATCTTCCACATCTCCAAATTAAAATAGCAGTGCTCAAAGCCACCCTGCAGAACAGCAGCAAATAAAAGCCTAAGAAAACAAGGGAACAGACTGAAAGAGAGAGAGCTCAACGCAGAAAAATTAGAATTGCAGGGCAGACAGACGTTCACATTTTCACTTACACAAAGGACAAAATGTTGTCTGGGTAAGAAAGCAGAACCTTCTCCACTGAAAGCACTGAAGAAAGATCACCCAAAACATGCTAGTTAAGACCTTGATTCTTCAAGTTACTTCCCAACCCTGACATTTGTACCCACTGAGTTCCTTGGCTAAGTGCCGCTTGTTATGAATTAGGTCCTAATTAGGGAGAGATTGCATTGGCATCTATTTTCTCAATCATGTCCCAATACAGGCTCATCCACACCCCGGAGAGGAACAAGACACCGTTCTAGTGGGGTTCTTACACCCCGTTTCATGCCTTTGATGGTGGCAGCCCCTCAAACCCCTCACTGGAAGCTGCCTGCCCTCTGGTCCCAGGAGACACCTTGCAGAGCCATGGGGTGGGCGAGGAGCTCAGCAGGATGCCCCCAGCTCCTGCTCTGCCCTGCCGGGGCCATTTATATATATATATAAATATACATATATATTTATCAGTATGTTATGAAGACTTCAAATAAAAGTTAACTGAGCTCATCACCTCTGTCTTTAAAATGCCCAGTAAGCAAAAATGTTTTCTGTCCATGATTCAGTAACTTGCAAGGGAAAAAGTCTGTGAAACTTTTTAGAATGTTAACTTCAGAGCACAGCCAGGAAGGAAAACAATTAATAATAATAATAATAATGTTTATAAGAAAAGGGAAATAGAAATTGTGTTATTTATTAAAGAGATGCTATTACACTGAAGACCAGACAATTTAGAAGAGTTAGAAAATGACAGTCCACATTTCCTGTCTACTCTTAATTGCCAGGGTTACATACCTTTGGTAATTTTGCCAATGGCCAAGATGAAGCCATTACAACTCTGTTAAAACATGAGTCAGAAAATACAGATCTTTGCAGACCAACACTTTTGCAGCCTTTATATGCAACAAATCCCTTTCCAAGATTAGAGTCTGTGACGGGTGTTTTAGAAAGGGGGCTAAAAGTTTTTCTCACCCATTTCTTGACAAAAACATTGCTAGATGTTGAAATGCAGTCAGGTAACTCGGTTTTAGAGTCAGACACCATGACCCGGAATTTGGGATTCTTGTTACTGTCTTGGGCACAGCTGCTGAGGGTCTGTTGCTGATTAAAGACCTGATTTACTTCAGTGGATCCTTCTGAATCCTTGCTGCCTACCCAGTGCCATACACACTGCGGGGTGAAAAAAAAATGGGAACTGAGAATTTGCTTTAAATAAAACTCTGATGTGTAAGAGAGGCTTGTTTTGAAACAAGTAAAACAGTGCATTCATATTAATAGCAATCACTCCAATACTGTCACAAATACAGTACAAGAGTGGAGCAGAATCAATACTTTCTGTGATTGTATGTCGAAAATAGTGAATGGCTGTTTTGCCATCACTGAGTCTTCAATAATTAATTCCAAATCTATAGTAGGTGTTGCACAGCACATCTAAACATGAAGGGAAAGGCAAACAGCAGAAGTCTGATAGAATTTAAGAGTAACTAGGCCTCACCAGAGCGATCTGTTTGGAGTTCGCCCCGTGATGTGATCTGGGCAGGCGCCAACACAGAACTTTGTTTAAACTTTCTCTCAGAATAGCATCAGGAGGTAAAGACAGCGTCCTGGTTTACAGGTGTGAAAGAGAAGACAATTCAGCAGCAGCATGAATAAATAATGACAGAAACTGAGATTATTAATTGTGCCTCCTTATTTGAAAGGACTTGCCTCCTGCGCAGCGCCTGATTTGTGACTATAAATGTGTTACAATCTTCAGGGCCATTTACAAAATAATAAACGCTTTAAGATTGCCCTTCACTTTATGTAATTTTAATATTCTAACTTCATTAATTATCTAAACAGACAACATCTCGGGAGCGAATAAACTACTGACACAATCCCGTAGCTATTTTGCCAGCAGGATCTCCTTTGAAGTCAGCGGCAGCTGTAAGCGGATGTGGATGACAGGGCCGAGTCTCACCATGACTTTTTGGAGAAGAGAAACAAAAAGAGTAGCCCAAAATCCAGATTTCACACGCGACAGCCACAGGGCAAGACAGCAAGAGGCCTTTCACTCCCACCACAGGGCAGCTGGCCGGGGCTGCTGGGCCTCCGGTGGTGCACGGCCTGGACACGGGGCCCCTGGGGACAGCCTGCACTGCCCCATACGCCTCAGGCCTGCGGTATCAGCACAGCTCACCCTGTGGAGCCTCAAGCCATGGGGGAACGTAACCCATGTCCTGAACTGCAGGGGAATGTAACCCATGTCCTGAACTGCAGGGGAACACAACCTCAGCCCGACCACGATCGGCACGCTGGCAGCCAGACCAGTCTCCCCCTCGCGCACAGTGCTTGGCTTCGCCTTCCATTCCTGTTTTAATATGGGCAAGTCAGCCCTCAATGTTTGCCACCTTATTTTGAATTTTATCCAGCTATATGCACATAAATGCTTATATTAAAAGGAATTCATTAATAACTCATATGTAGTTTCCTTAGTGCAAAAGGAGCAAAAATAGTAAATCAGCTAGGAAGAGTAGAGTTCAAAATTACCATCTACAGCCCAATCAGCAGTAGGCCCGCTAATACTCCCTTTAGAGCTCATCAGCTGAGACAACAGATTTCAAAGTATGAATTCTGGCATTGCACAACCCCAGGGCTATTCATTACATTATACAGTTTCCCGTCTGTTTTATGAAAGGTAGAGATGTATATTACAGTAGTTTGCAGGCTATCATTTTCATTAATAATCTGATCCATGTCTTTAGATTATTTTAGTAATTACTTCACATAAAAAGACTACTGAGTATGATTACAAATATGTCTTTGTTTTGATTGTCTGCTTTTGTGGTGAATACCAGATGTCTGAAGTTCTTGACTTTGTTTAACAATATAAATAATGTTCACTGAGGTTTCCAAACGCCTCGCTCTGACCCCAGGAGTATACGACTTAATAATACAACACTCTAATAAACTAGTCTGCAAACTGTTCAAAGTTCAGAAATTAAACCTTATTTGCATACAAAAAATACATCAAAAAGAACATTAAGGGCCAAAGTCTTTTCTTTTGAAGATCCGCACGCACAGCTCGCACACCACTGCGGGTCTCCGGGTGGCGGCTCCGCGCTGTGCCCCCAGCTGGGGCCAGGCTCCGAGGCTCCCCCCGGGCTGCCCCCACGCGTGCCCTGGCTGCCCACACTCCCACCCCTCCTTGTCTGCCACTCGTTTCATGCTCCCCACCACAACCATGGCTGGTTCTGAGATGTTCTGTTCTGTTCTACCAAGGGGGAAAGCGCAAGGTGTAACCTTGTGCCAGGCGCTGTCAGCTCCATCGGGAGATGGGCTCAGATAGTGATGGGCCCTTTTGAAAGGGCACCTGAGGTAGAAAACCAACCAAAAAGTGGTCCAGGCTCCTCATTTATGAATGGATGTCTCTCAGCAACGGAGAGAGCATTTTGTCAGAAAACTCTCCTGCTTCCTCAGCAGCACAATCTCTGTCTTCCCTGGATTACTTTTTTTTTTCCGCAGTTTGATGCTGGTTTCCTCAGCCAAGGGCAGCCCAGTGACTGCAGGTCGTGAAGAGGAGCATGTGCCTGTCCCACTGGGAAGCAGGGCCGCGGAGCATTTTTCCAGCAACCTGCGTGTGCTCAGCCAGATGGGCTGGGAGCAGCACCACAGCCTTCAGCACAACCCTAAGGTGTCTCTGCCCAGGTCACCTTCATTGCCCAGCACTGAGAAGGAATCAGTTTAGAAAATCTACATTGTGTACATCTGCGGCTGGTTAGGATCACCTGCAAGTACAAATACCTGGGCTAAGGACTAAATTCCTTGTAACCTATAAAACCTATCAACCTGTTAGAAACTGCCAAACCAAGAAATAAAAGCACCGTGAGGTTTTCTTTAGCTTCACGACTTCCCTTGAAACTGAGAAAATAATTGGAGCTGAAGCCCAATGCTCCTTCCCCTAGCTCAGAGGGACACCTGTGTGCGAGGGGACGATACCCACTAATCCCACCGGGGATTAGCTGGGCACAGGCTGGGGAACAGGCGAGGGCTTCACAAGTGCCAAGAATATTTGGGTGTCAGTTCTTGGGTACACCTGCAATGAAAAATGCTATCTAAAGGAAAAAAACACTGCTTTGCCCTTGCTGTGGTGCAGTCACCTCTCCTGATGCAGTGAAGTGTAAAACACATGCAACAAAAAAGGAATAAAAAAGCAGAGCAATATTTTTTATGTAAAAATATGAATAAAAGTATGTTCTCAAAATACATGAGCAGATATTGTGTGGTTTGTTTGTCAGTGAAATATCACTGAATTTTTTAAAAAGAGACTTTTGGTTCCATTATGTTGCCAAAGGGGACAGACCTTTATTTAGGAAACTTAAAATGTACAAATGATTTTTTTTTTTGAATTTGCTTTGCAATTAAACCACCGTTTCTCACTTTTTGATTTCAATCATGATTAAAAGCGTTACTTGACTCACTGATTTAAATCAATCCACACCGTCTCTCTCAGATCATCTCAAGCAGTTAAATAAGAAAAGAGAATACCATCAATAACCCATCTGTGTCACAGATGAGAAAACCATCCCCTCGGGATTGCTTTTACCTATTTTCCACGTTGTGATCCCTAGATTTTCAGGGAGTGGCACAAGCCCATAGGAAACCACAAAAACACAAGGGTGTGTAGCTGCAAGCCCTGTACAGGAGAAAGTGGCAAGGGCTCACGCAGCCAGGGTGCACCAAGGACCACCAGTTTACACTCCCTAAATAGGTCCTAGCACATCCTTCAGTAGCACGGGCATAAATTATGTGTTCCACAAACAATTACTGTGGGTAGTTCCCCCTCCTTTGGAGGGACCTCCACAGAAGCAAGGGACAGGCACGGGGCTGATGCTCCCAAGGTTGGCACAAAACCTTGGGCTCAGGGATCCCCCAAACCACCTAAAGCCCACTCACCCAGCCTGCAAGAAGCACGAGCGGCTGTGCTCGACAGCCCAGCCACGCCTGCAAGGGCAGCCCTGAGAGCTGGCACTTCTGTTGTGCTTTAAGGGGGTGACAAGAATTGCATCCGAGGGAGGAGGCAGCAGAGCCAGCAGCGGGGAGCGGCACGGGGCTGCTCGCGGTGCCTGGGCATGTTCCTGCTCAGCTGCAGTTCCCAAGTTGTCTAATTGCCCTTGATGCATCTGCTCTCCCCCAGGAATGCCATCCAGACCTAGCAGCTCCAGATGTCTGCATATTATGCAGGAAGCTGGTAAACAAATTCCTCCTATTTTTCCTGCTGGTAATTAGAAACGTAAGAACACATTGTTTAACAGGCAAAGAAGCCACCAAAGATGTTTCATATGCATTTATAGCTGCTTAGCGTCTCTGAAATAGGTGATAAACGCTGAATATTGTAAGTCTTCTAGATTACTCCTTGTTGCTACGAGATCAAGCTTTGCAAAAAGGTTCAGGAAAAAAAAAAAAAAAAGAAAGAAAGAAAGAAAAGGAAAGGAAAAAAGTATGAGTTGAAATGCCAGTTAAAGTCGGGATAAACTTCTGATCAAACTTCCAGTGTGACTATCACACCAAGGTAACGGAGCCACCTCACCTAGACCAGATGTCTCAAACAGTTCCAGCTTTTCCCCCGTTTTAGCTCCAGAGTAGGTCACCGCTCACTCCCTGCTCCTTCCCTCCCCATTAATTTCCTTGCATGCTTGAGCAATCCTGCCCTAACAGGAGGGATGGCTTAGGTGGCTTCAGGCGTCTTTTCCAGCATTAATTGTTATGATTTTAGAGCCCCGCTGGGTGAAGCCTTGGGAAAGGAGAATTTGTTCTGAAGGTTGTGAGGAAAATGAGAAAATTCAGCGCCGCGGCTGCGCCCAGCCCCTGTAGAAGGGCAGTGCCGTGCTGGGAAGCACACGGGGTGGCTTTGGGTGCCTGGAAGGGGAGTGAAGCCAGCCCAGCCCACAGGCAGGCAGGTGTGGTGCTCACAGACAGCGCAAGCCACAGATCCACGAACCTAAAGCTTACAGGTTGAGGAAGTTCAGGAGCAGCCAAATAAACATTCAGAATCTCATAGGTGCTCTGCTGAAGCGCAGCCCTGGATTGGCGCTGGCTGCAGAGGAGACCTTCCAGGGGTGCCCCAGCACTGCGATGCGCTGGGAGAGGGCTGCTTGTCCCCGCTTCAGAGCAAGGAGGGACTGATCTGAGGCCGCTCTGCAGCGCTGAGGAAAAACCTGTGGCATTTACATACATAAATAGCTGTCCCCAAACTGATTTACAATCTTCTCAGGCCGTTTTTTCACGTTACGGACACAAGAGATGCATTGCACCGAGTTTAGGGGGAAAACTGAGGCCGAGGCTGTGCCGCCTTGGGCAGCCAGGAGGCCTCTCGGAGCCTTCCCCCTGCACAGCCACCACCTTGGGGCCCCTTGCTCCTGCCCTGCCCATGGAGCACCAGCAATCACCAGTGCCACCGTGGCTCAGGCAGCGGGCACCACATGGCGCTGGAACGAGCATCCCTCGCTTTGAGAAGCCTCATGCCCCGGGAGCCACCGTGGGCTCTGAGCAATGCGTTTTGCAAAGTGTTTTTTTCACACAACATTTTAAAAAGACACCACACTGCTGAGGAGCTCTTTAGCCCAGAGATCACTCGGAGCATTACTGACTGCGGGGCACAGCACACCCGGTGCCCGTGGCCGAGGCTGAGGGCAGCAGGCCGCTGTCCCACGCCGAGGCCCGAGAGGAAGGCGAGCATGAAGTCAGCTCGCAGAGAGACATCTACATCACGCAGGGCTGAGAGGCGAGCACATCACTCACGGCGGGGCGTAACGCCGGCTCTGCAAAGGATATTTAAAGACCCATTTCGAATTCATTATTCTTAAGCAGAAATAAACTGCCAACATGCAAAATAAGTGTGTACATTTGCTATTTTCATCGTCTCTTCCGCCGCGCTTCATCTGGCTCAGGTGTGCGCCGCGGCTGTACCTGTCAGAGGACTAAGATCACTCCTGCTTCTTACTGCGATGAAAGAATTAAATACAAAATCTTCTGTAGGAAGCAATTGTGAAGTGTGGAAGTTTCTAGTCAGGCAAATAAATTGGATTTAAGTATATTACAGTCATAATCTTTTTCTGCCTCTCTCCAGACAGCCTTTGTACATGGAGAAATGAGAATGTATTCTCAGACAAATCTTGACCTGAGGGAGAAGGCTGCGGGAATCTGGATTTTCAATAACATAAGACAATAAAGCTCAGACTTCTAACCTGCCGCAATATGGTAAAAGTATAAAGAGCTTAGCAACTAATAAAAGAAAAGGGTCTTCCAACTCATATTTGAAGATCTAGACCCCCAAAAGGACACTTCATAAAGATCATAATGGGTTAGTCAGTATCTAACAGATACCATGTACCTTGTTGACCAATTGTCTGACAGTTGTCTTCTGCAGGCCTGGATATTAATAAGCCTTGTGTTGATTTCCTTGGGGTATTTTGTCTCCGTAATTGTACATCTACTTGTTGTGACACTGCAGCTCGCTATATATTTATTTAATGTGATTCCTGTAGCAAAAAAAAATGTATGTATGCTATTGTTTTCCTTAGATGATATGCATGCACTGCAAATTTCATCTCCCTCTAAGGTATAGTGAATCAAAGCCCTTACAGGGTACGGGAGAGCACGCGGTCTTGGGGCAAAGAGGAAATCCAGATGTGTTTCCCCCTTAGGTGTGAATATGTCTTACTCCTCGCATTACATGGGGAATATAAAGGGATTCAATTATCACTGCATTTTTGTTTCTAATAATAACAAAGACTAGTTCTGGAAGGTATTCCAGTTAAATAATATTTTGACAGATAATGCTAGTGCAAAGTAGCTGTCACTCACACAGCAAGATGAAGGGGAAGCAGATGCATAAGAAAGATCAGAGTGGCTTATGTAGTGAAAATGAAGCCCGTTAAAAACTCCTCTTGCCAACAAAACAAAGACTGTCTGCAGCTTGATCCCTCTCTCAGTTTTCTGTACGTACAGCTACAGAATAAAATGCAAATATTTAGAGATTGTACAGTATATATACACTGCGGTTTTCCATAGATTTTCAAATCTAGGCATGTTTTAGAGCATGCTGTGTTTCACAGCTCCCTCAGTCATGCCAACCGTGGCCCAGCAGCCAGAGGGCATCAGGACAGAGCAGGGCATGGCCTCTGTGAGCCTCCTTGAGGGTTCCTGCAGTCCTGCGGCCAGGCAGCCTTTCTCACGAGGCACCCGCTGTGTTACGGTCGTGGCCAGGACACCCCATCGGATCCGAGTCAGTCCCATGCAGGCCTGGAAATACCAAACTGGCCTGCATCTCATCGCCTTTGTTCTCCCACTGAATCCGCACTCAGCATGCTGTTACTTGGCCTATTTCTTGGACTGCTCAGGCCAATTCGTGCCCTTATCTTCAGCTAACTGTCAACATGCTTCATTTCATTTACCTCACGCATCATAACCCTGTGAAAAGGAGTTTCCTTTTTCACCTGCAAGAAATCCCACACAGGTGCTTTAACATACCATGACCCTTTCCTCCAGGACCTCGTGGTACCCGAGCCCTGCCAGCACCAATCCCTGCCTGAAGCCCCGGCTGCTTCTCCCTCTCCCAGCAGCAGCATCGCCAGCCCGGGGGCACAGCGATAAATTATAAATCACACAGTGATCTACCGCAACGCCTGCAGAGGGGCCCGCAGGTAACAGAGCTCCTCAGGGGCTGCTCTGTGCCGGGCCCTGGCACCTCACCAGGACGAGGAGATAAACTGCGGGGAACTGGAGGAACAACAGATGTGTTTAGAGGTATTTGCTCAGGGGGAAGACTCAATTACAGCTCATTACAGTATTTAAGAACAAGTCCCCAAAGTTTGTTCCGATGCAAATTCGGAAATGCTGATCAATAACTTCCCATTCAGTTTTTAAAGGATCGATTTTCCTTTTTTGGCAGTGCTGAATCCTTCCCAGAAACCAAGCACAGAGCTTAAATTTGGGATTATGAGCGAAAATGCATACAGATTTGATCAGAAGAGGCTGCTGTGCCTGAGAGCCTGTGGGTCAGATGTCCCAAATCCCCACTCCTTCACCCCAAAGAGTCTCTCTGCAGCCAGCGGTGGGAGATGTCAGCACAAAGAGCTGCTTGACATCCAAGAGAGGTCTTAAATCATTCCTCCGGAGCAGCACATCTTCACCCAAAGTGTTCTGAACTAGAATTTTGAGTTTTGGGGTGAAATTCCACTTGGGAAAGAAAACTAGGAAATAGTCAAATGTTCCAGAAGGAAGAAAGCAAAAATGGACACAGATATTAATATTTATAGGAGAAAAAACAGCCTAGGAGATTGCAGGAGGAGGTCATTATTGGGGGGTGTGCTTCTGGGAGAGTGCTGCGAATGATGGCATAAGGCAAAGGAGTAATCCAGCCAGGCAGCCCTAATGGTAACTGCTTTGAGACATTGTAGGAGTCTTGAGACAAGTGGAGACTGCTTTTTTAATGCATTATTAGTATACAGTGCACTACAGCTCGTGCCATTGTCACTGCTTAAATGGGCCCAGTAAAGCTTCATTTTTAAGGCAACTGGTGTTAGGAAGCTCTCCCTTCAAGTGGCAGAAGCAAGAAGATGCACAGCCCCAAGAACAACACTTCTACAGCACGTGGCACTTGTCACCAAACACTAGTTTTTCTTTATTTTAATCCTCAGACTTATTAGATACAGTAAATATAGCTGAAGATAACAAGCATCTAATTTTATCCTTTGTTTTGAGGGCAGACATTAGCTTACAAAGCCATACCTGAGAGCTCCAGCTAAACCTGGAGAGGAAATATTAGGTTTTCATTTACTACAGTGCAATGTATTTTAGTAAATTTGCAGTGGCTTTATGAAAATATTTGGTTTCATTGCCCACTTTACCTGAGGTCCTTTAAAGTTCTATAAATAGATTTCTGAGCAAGCAATAAATAGGGTTTGCTTCTCTCCCCTCAGACTGATTAAAGCAGTCCCAAATCCAGCTAGTACTAATGCTGCAGCCATCTCGGTGCTGCACGAGAACTCAGGTGCTCAAGAACTTCAAGCTGCAAGGTCACAGCCGTGTCGGTGACATCTACAAAAGCCATACAAAATGCAGCGTGCCAAGAGCCACCGCCACCACGGGAAGCCAGGCCGGGCACACGCGGGCTTCTGAGCACAAACCTTAAGGTCACAAATGAAAGCAAACCAAATTCTGCCCAACTCAATAGCCCCACCCGTGGCATCCAGAAAGTAATCACGCCACATCCAACTGAACCAGAGAGAGCTAGGAGAAGGCACTGGATGCTGAGGACCTCCAGCTCAGCAGCAGCTCCATCCCATGCCTTGTGGGAGCAGCCCAGCGGGGCACAGGCATGGGCGCCCCGTGGGGGCTGCGCTTCTGGCAGCACTTTTCTGTAGGAGCTCCTGCGTCTGCCGATCCCTCGCCTTATTTCACTGCCATGGATATTTCCAAGCTGATACTTAAACTTTTATGGTCAAAACCAATATTTGCTGGTTCTCTGATTATATGAAGCTGGAAGAAGAGGCAGTGGTGGGAACTGAGCAGTCTCGTACCCTTGTCCTTCTGTATTTATCACTGAAGGTGCAGCTGGTAGCCCTGTGCAGAGGTTTGTGGCCCAGCAGCTAATAACACACGGGCGCTTGCTGGAGGAGACCGAGTAAAACGGCCTAATGTGATCTTGCCATGTGGTAATTTTCCAGATAAATGGACAGTTGCTTCAACAGTTCCACTGTTGAAGGTCAATGATCCATATAATACAGGCAATTACAGAAGTATTTCCATTGCAGACTCGGTGACAAATTTTTAGTGCAAGACAACAAATAAACTGTAGCAGAAGCACAGGGGCGGGGGTAGGAGCTCCGAGGTCCTGCGCCTGGCTCCAGCCTGCCTGTCTCTCCCTTCCCCATGCCCACCAAACGAGGTGCCCACGCTCATCGTGCTGCTACTACACCAGCCCACTTTGGCCCATCTTAATCCTCTTTTAACATCCACCCTAGATTGCCACCTCATTGCTTTCACATATTTTGCTGGTTTCCTGTGTCCTAATTCAACGTCAAGCCCTCGGTTACCTTACACAGATCCTCTAGTGCTGAAGAGAAAAGAAACCGAGTAAGGGAGAACTTTGCAATTCGAGGACTCGGGAGTCCCGGCGGGTACACCACCATAACCATTCCTAACTGCATTTCAAAGACAAGGCAAAAAGCATTCTCAGGGAGTACATACAGCTGCTACTCACAGACCCTATACGTAGAGCTAGCTTAGATCACAGCTTACGTGCTAACACTTTATTCATTGGAAGGAAGATTCCAAGCAATACACGGATTGAAATAAATGATTGTTTTGTGTAATGAAGTGTGCATGAGGAAATAACCACTTGTACCACGGCACAGGCTCTTTTAGCATCACTTGCATCTTCATACGGCAGATCCTTGCTGCGCACTATTACAGCCTGCCACCAGAAATCAATACCAAAGCCTCGGAAAATATTTAAGAACACGCCAAAGCCGCTCCCCAGCAACACTAACATTTTCAACCCCGAGCTTGTAAAAAGCAAAGCAGTTCTTGCAGTTTCAGCACTTGCTTATAAAACATCTACATGCAACAAGATGTAAAATATACAGGTGCCCTTAGCCATCCACGCACGGCAGAAGTTTAACGATAAACACATAAGACCCTGAAAGACTTTTGTGATTTCTGATGGGAATACATTAAACCTGTACTAGTGCTTCCCCTGTGAATTGTACTTCTGTTTCAGTTTCAGTTTACTGCTGCTTTTACCCATCATGTAAGAGACAGACTGCCATTTCATTCCACCAAAATGAACGGGAAACATCAGTAAAGAGCAGCCTTAATGGTGGAGGAATTCACCAGGGACGAACTTTTGAGTAGTTCAAGAACCTATTTCAAAATTTAAGCAGATTTTGCTAAAAAGGAAAGAGGGAAGAGAGACTTGAAATGCTAGGGTTTAACCTTCATGTATGAAGTGAAATAAAATGCATCCACTGCTACCTTGGGCACAAGCCTTTCCTCCGCTCCCACGAGCAGGACCGCGAGCCACCCACCAGTCATGGCTGTTCTCAGAAGCCAAGGCTTTTAGACACCAACACTTCTGTAAATAAGCAGTTTTGTGTGAAATCAGCAGAGGGGTGATGGTGCTATATCACGAGGGCGGTGGTTCATTTGTGGAATATTTATCAATAACATACAACAGTCATGTAGCAGCCAGATGTGTCAGACGCCTGCTGGTGCTCACATATAGCAAAACCTCTCGTTTCCCAAGGACGGTGATGGGATGGCCCCAGGGCAGCTCCGCACAGCAGGACCCAGCATCAGCCCTGCCTCTGCTCCGTCTGCCCACAAGGACCCAGACCTGAGAGCGGCAGGAGAGCGCTCAGTGCACTGACATCCCAGCTGAAAAGTGAAGGAGAAGTCTCTGCCTTCTGCCAAGTCCCCCACTGTACCGAGCTCCTGAGGCACTTCTGTAGGGTATAGTTAACTGTCTGATGTCTAATCCCACAAAATAAAGGAAGTTAATTAGTTGGCAAGGTTTGTCCCAAAAAGTCTGTTTTAAATAGAATTGATGCATTTTTTAAAAATTATTTTTTTAATGAAAAACATTGATCTGTCATTGCTGTGCAGAGCAACTCACCCCAAGACAGTCCAGTGCATCTGCTCCAAAAGTTTTTGGAAGCCTCATCCCAGCTGATGACGTGGAAAGTATAAATTTATGGGCAGTTCAAATGCTGAGACTCCTGCTACGTATACAAAACAAGCTCCTTTCCCCCACCCTCCCCTGCTGCTGTTTTCTCTTGTAATAATTATGTAATTGCATGCTATTTCAGAAAACCGCATAAAAGTTGGCTCTATTATGATTAATTGTCCCCATGGCTTCTTGTAAAATTTTCAAAGTTCCAGCTGGTCACACAGGGCTTAGTTTACAAAAGTGTTGCACATTATTAGATTTTCTGATAAAGTGTGTTCTTTTGTGATTCAGAAAACCGCTTCTCCTCCAGACAACTGGCATCCTCTTTGTTATTCACCCAAGAGATACACGAGCCAAAATGGAGTGCACTCAGATGAAAAAAGGTATTCCCAATCAGACATGCAGATTAAGCATTACTTATGCAGTGCAAAGAAAAACATTACAAAAGTTGCAGTTCGAGCTCTCCCTGCAGCACAGGCAGGCTGAGGGGACGCGCGCAGCTTGGCTGGTGCTGCCCTTCCCACCGGCCGCGGCAGCAAAGCTCATGGCTGCAGCCACCCCACCCTGGTGGGATCCCGGGCAGGTCCCAACTGAACCCCGCTCAAGATATTTTGTCACACATCATGTTTAACTTCTGAGAAATGCAGTCAGAAGGAAGGCAGGACAGAAGGGATCCAACATCACTGCGCACCTTTCCAGGTACGTGCTCTGACTTCTGCTTTCCTCCACATACCCTGGTCTTCATGCCACCACCTCCCAACACTGCGTAGGGCCAAGAAGAAACCCAGAAATGTTCCCCAGGAAACAGCACAACCGGAGACCTTCTCTGCCTGTACCACGTCATTGTATCCCTGGGAAAACGCAGGTGTCGTGGTGGTTAATACCACATCCGAGAGAAGAAGCAATAGCAAGGAAGACAGGACCACCAGGAACACCACTGTGCCGTGGTCACTCCGCTCTGCCAAACGTAGGGCCAGACAGACAAATATACTGAAATACAGAGTGCAAAATGGGAACTTCACTGCAAGCAAGGAGGCATGGAACACTGAAAAGCATGTTTTGGGAAAAGCAGATTTTCTGTTGGTCTGCCAAGACCATAACTCTTAGGATTGCTCTGTCACCACCACGTGCATGTGTCCCTTACCAGTGGCCTGGACACAAACCCTATGCAAACCCTCTCAGACGTCAGAAGAGGCCAAGTTCATCCTCTGACTGCTTGGAGCAGTCAGGAGAACACCGGGTGGAGGGGGGGCAGCAGACGCCCATGGAGCCACAGGCAGACCTGCCTACAGCGACCTCCACGCTGTGAAACTGAAAGCAGTTATTTCACAATATCGGAGTTACTGGGTGATAAAAATGGCAGTAAATGTTAAGTTATACAGGAAGCAGGGAAAAGACAGTCCTAGCTTTATATTATTACCAAGGTTTCTGAGCTATTACCATTTACAAAAGAATCATTGTAATTCTATGAAGAATTCGGCTCAGTGCTCAATCGCAAATGGAGTATTAAGGATTACAGGGAAAGAAATTGAAATGAAAACAGAAAACATCACGATCGTGTAGATGCAGTGTGTGCCTGCCCATTGAACACCACCTGCAATGCCAGTTCCCTCCAGCCTCAAAGTCAATATAATAAAGCCAAGAAAAAAGTACAAAAATAGTTAAAAAAAAATAAATAAAAATGGAGCTTTCTTGGTTAGAGCAATTCAGTAAATTCAGGGGGTGTTTCTTCAGGGTGAAGAGGACGGCAGACATGAATGAGTTGAGGGGAGGATGATCCATTTGGGGCAAACACCCTCAGAAACTCCCCAGCTATCCCTGCAATCCCCTCAGGTCTGGTACAAGAACTAAATACTCATCCACAGCAATGGAAGGCTTTAAGGATAAAGCGTCCGTGAGCCACCATTTCTATCTGGAAAGAGAAATCCCTGTCAAAGGCACAAACATTTCCTGGTGGCTAAACTTAGAGAACCGCCATTGTTCCTGGGGATGCTAATAAGTAATCCAAGTCCCCTCATCTCCTGCTGCCCCCTTTCCCCCCTCACTTTGTACAATGCAAAACACAAATATTATCATCTATATGGCATCCTTCTTGAAAGGCATGCATTTCAAACAGTATAAAGAAGTATTGTCATAATGAGGTTAATGACAATAGGGTTTCCAATATCAAAGAGCCAACATGCAGCTGCTTTATAGTATGAAGCGATATAGCACAGAGCTCCGTAATGAGAGTAGAGTTTTTGGGTTACGCATTTTAATGAGTTTGTAATAAGCAAACTACTATGGAAGCAGTAATTTGCATTTCACAGCACTATTTAGATAGAATACTTTGTTAACACTCACTACATTGAAGCAGGAAAATTAGTCCAACTTCATAAGGATTTAGAGTCTGAACATGCACAGGCCATTGTGCAGAAGATTACATGCTCTTAGAGCTGAAAGAAAAGTTACTTGGTAATACGCGTGGGGAGAGAGGAGAGCGGAGAGGAGTGCAGAACCGGCACCTTCTCACCTGTAGAATAACATAGCAGTAACCGCTCCCCATCATCCGAGCTCCCTCAGCCCCGCTGTGAGGAGACAGAGGTGTCTCAGGTACGCGGTGTGTGTAGCACCGTGCACACCATGCTCCACGGAGCACCGTGCTGCGCTCATTACAACTCATTCGATAAATAGATGTACCTTAAGAACAATGCATTCATCTATTAATGTTCCTTATGGGAGACATAATCAGCTTCATTAGAAGTCATTATTATGGTAAAACCCTGAAAAAAAAAAAACATCACGTACAAGCAGGCAGCACGATCAATTAAAAACCTGGACTATGTGACTAATATTGACAAACGCTCACAGGGGCATGAGGCGCAGCATTGCCGCGTGGCAGCGGCCCCGGGACGGGCTGAGTACACCGTGCTCAGAACAAGCACTGAGAGCAGGGGCACAACCATGGGGAGACCTCCCAGAAAAAGCCCCGGCATCAGAGAGCCAAGCCAACCAAGCCCTTCACTGGTTTCCTTGTTGTCCGCCTTCTGCAGGTCCTCTCCAGGCAGTACTCCAGCTCAGGCCTCATCTGCCAGCAGCGACGGGCAGGAGCAGCAATGGGGAATCCCCCTCATAAGCTCACCCCAAGACAAGGCACAGCTCCAGGAGAGGCTGACAGCCCCTTGCAGGGCCCAGGACACCTTCGGGTTGGTCATTTTGTGACTCGCAGCAGGCAGCACTCCATGCCAAACATGAGGCCAGGCCTGGTGGCACCACTGCCCTCCTGAGCGAGCATCCTCACCCGCAGGGCCCAGGAAACTGCGGCTTGTGCTTGGCGAGATGTCATTTCTAATCCATAACAAACAAGGGCTTGATCTTCTTAAACGGTTTGAGCCTGCTCTGCCACACACATTCACAGCTCAACAGCTGATGGTTTTGGGCACGTAACTGCCACAATAAAACAAGAACCGAGCTCAGGCTGGAATTCGGGTTGCTGGTAGCCACTAAAAGCTTTTCCCATCCCATCCATCAGCGGGAAAGCTGAAAGCTGTTATTCATCAGGACTAACACATCAGTTGTTAAGTCAATAGCATTGATTTGGGGGGACCAGGGTTGCACTCAGCAGACAGCTGCTCCATAAGTGCCGGGCAATGGGAGTGCTCCAGGAGCCACAGCTCCCAGGGGAGCACTGGGCAAAGCCACAGGGGGCAGGGAGAAGGTACCGAGACCCTGCTTGTTTTTAAGCATGCCACAACTTTGACGTGAATTATCCCACAAGCTAATACCTAGGAAGAGGCACAGGAACCAGAGACCTCCTCCAGGGCCAGAAGCTTAACCAACACCTGCAGCTGGAAGAAAGAACTACTCAAATGCTTGCCCTTATAACAGCTATTACTTCATTATGTATTACTGAAGCAGCAAAGGAAAACAAAGCACACAGTAACAGGTAGCCCCCAGAACAGAGTGAAAGGGAAGCAGTCTGATGGGAGGACCCACAGTCAATGGGCAGCTTCAGGCCCAAACCATCCCTGGTGCTGCGCGGATGCATAGCTCTGCTCCCTACCTGCTTCTGGACCTTGTTTTGAATGTAGACCTGCAACAAGATGACATTCACAAACATGGGACAAGGCCACCACACACCCAGGGCCCTGCTCAACCCTGCTGCCAACAGCAGTTCTCGTGGTGCAGCATACAGCTCCCCTTGCCATTAAGCCTTCAGGGCTGTTAGCGCCATGATCAAATAAAGAGATACAGTAATTTACAGCAGTAAGCTGTAATCTCCTCTAAATAAAGAATTATTGCTTCCTCCTTTAGCAAGGCCTCAGACACGCTGGGCTGGCTCCTCCCTGCAGCACCAGGAGCCCCCGCCTGAGACCAAGCAGAAACAGGTGACGGGCATCAGGGGCATGCAGGAGCCTCCCCAGCAGCTGGCACCTGGGCACTTCTCACAGATGCTCATGGCAGAGCACAGGGCAGCAAAACAAGGCCTTAAAACTTCAGGGGTAAATAAACAAATAAATAAATAAAACAGGGTACAGCCACCCTGCTGCCTGCATGGATCTTTGCTCTTGCAAAACATCCAGCAAGTCCAAATGCAATTGCCCCTGTGGAACAATGTGGGGAAGGCAGATGCTCCCAAAGCACTGGACTAAATAGTTAAAAAGTCAGAAGAGGAAAGGGCCTGCTACTCTACACACCAGCCAACCACCAGCAGCAAGTCAGAAACATAACCTTTACAGCTTTGTTTCCAGTGTGCTATGTTGGGATATTATCTGTTGCTGCAGCATTTGGTAGGTGGGCCGGTGGTGAATGAAAGGCGAACGTGCTCGGGAGATCTGAAGGAGCGCTCGGTGAGCCCCCAGGGCCCAGAAATAGCCAGGGGAACAACTGCTGCCTGTGCTGCCAGCCAGAGGGGAGAAGCTGGCTGCGGTGTGCCATTTCTCCTGGTCAGCAACCACAGCCATGACCCTCGCGTGTGCGATGCCCATGCAGCATTTAGGCTGCTCGGAGTTCAGGAAGGACAGCAGTAGGGCACAAGCTTTCTGGTGCAAGCCCCGCAGGCAGTGCGGGCACTGACGCTGCAGCAGCCCCAGCACCACTGCTGACCCACAGCCAGCGGCCCCGCCAAGTTCACAGCGTTTCTCTGAAGAGTTTCAGAGATAAGGCCCCACGAACCACCTTACAAAAAATAACCAGTAGATGGCAGGCCTGCAAAGCCTGATAAGATCACGCAAGTTCATTTTCTTTTAGTAAGAGACAGAATGATATTTTAAAGACAAATGTTTTTATACTTTAACTACCCTAACAGGATCTATTAGTACATCTGTAGAGATATTTTAAAGAGTTATGGCTACAGGATTACAATTAGTGCACCAAGCCACCCAGATCAGGAAGATCCATTTGAGTCAAAGCTGTTTTTCAAAACGAAATAAAGCAGAGCATCTAATAAAGTGCAGATAGGTTCTCTACAACAATATTCAGATAATTTTAAGCATCAGCCAAGTCTGTTTAGGACTATTGCCATCAACGTGTTTCTAAGATAGTAAAGACGTCAGAAGCACAAGTGTATACCAGTGCCTACTTCCAGCCTCCAAGAAAAATAAGCAACATTTTCTTGGAAAATAATGAAGGAAAGGAGTAGGGTAAGTCCCGTATCCTGCACAGATCAGTGATGCCCCACCTTCAGTCGAGCCCCATGTAGTATAGCTCCCACCATAATCTGTAACACAAAACACTGTTTTGAAACACATCAGGAACTTTTAAATAGCAGTTCAGATGAGGAATAATCAGAGCTACTTGCTGTTGGCGGGGCAAACACAGCACCAAGCAGCTCCAGGCAGTCGATGCTCCAGCACCTGAGGGTTCAGATGGGAAGGGCCCCATCCCACTCCCCATCAGCGACGGCCTGAAGGCACACACCAACACTTCTTGGGATTTTTCTCAATGCTTCACTACAGGGCTTCCTTCTGTGGGAAGCTTATCTCAGTATTTTACATACGCCTGATTTTGAGACCTTATTTTGAATTTAGTGGCATTTATAACACTTCTTCTAAGTCAACACAGTTGATTTATATATTAACTCTCTTTGTCTTGGCTTATGGATTTACTTTACTGCAATATTGCTAGTTCTGAGTCCACTCCCCTGCCATGCATCGCAGCCGGGGACCTGCAGGAGCAGCATGGTGCCGGAGCTGGGGGGCTCCAGCAGCACCCCAGCCTGCTGCCTGAGGAGCTGGGGGCATCAGGGCACTGTCAGAGGAGACCCACGATGGGTGGCTTGGTTTCCTCACACTGCACAGAAGTCGTGTTTCTTGACTTTGGCCTCGTCACCATGAAATTACTGCCCTCAGATAGCATCCCTGCGGCATTCCAGCTGTAAGGAGCAGATACCGACCTGCAGTTGTGGATGCAGGATAGAACAAACCCCCCCCACACCCTCCTGTCCCAAGGCAGAGGACACCTCCAAGAAAGCCTCCCAACAGATCCTTCCCGGGCCTGCTGCTCACACCCGAGCCAAGGCCGCTCACGGCCCAGACCGCCCCTGCTCTGTGCCACAGGGAAGTGAGAAGACCCCAAACCCTGCTCAGACCCAGCCTGCCGGAGCAGACCCTGAGTGCTGGGGGATCTCCAGGGGTGCTACGTGCCCGGGACACGTGGCTGCGCTGATGCTCCAAGGCAGGGAGCTCTTCCTCCAGGCTGTGCCCTGAGCTGCGTTGCGGTCCCAGAGAGAAATGTGGAAAGGTGTGAAACCTCTCAAGCCACCACGTGCAGTCACTGAAATTTTCAGACTGCATCATTGCTCCGTGCAGGCTGGGACCTCGCTGGGCCAAGCTAACCCAGCAGACTGCGGGCAGGGCTGTCGAGGAGCAGGAGCTGCCATGTGGAAGAGCTGCAGACACAACCAGAGGCCAAAGCCCCAGATTTGGCTCCACATCAGCAGCTGGTCTGCCTGGGCCCTGAGAGCTCTTCCCTGCTTTGTGCACGGATCTGGGCTCATTGAGCTGTGGATCCACCACCCGGGCAGCCCGAAGCTTGAGGCCCAGGACCCAGAAGGGGAGGTGTGATACATTTGTACAGAAAATAAAGAGCAAATTGCATCAGTAGGAGTGATTGGCCACCAGAAAACACTTACCAGGAGCTGTTGCGTATTCTCTATTACAACTTTTATTATTACTATTATTTTTTAACTAATATTATAAGTTGTGTCCACATCCAGGCAGGAATTCAGGAAGCCCCATGGCCTGTATTATCCCAGGGACTGGGCCCGATGCCTTCAGCAACTCACACCGGATCGCTGAAGCACTCTCACAGCTCCCAGAATGTAAGCGTTAGAAGGTAGTGTGCTGTTATGTGTAACAAGTGATTATATGGCACTTAAACAGGAAATCAGATGCTTCTTATACTGCAGTATGTTCAGGAAAGAAACACCGTAATGGGCGAGGTGAGAGGTGGTTAATACCGTAATGTTTCCCTGTACGCTACTGGTGGAACCATTCTGGGATATTGCATACAATTCGTAGCATATACATACACGAAAATGTCTCTGAAATATATAACGCTTGCTGAAATGTTGCATGAGGGAGTAAAAGATCACTGTCTACTACTGTCTGAAAGATGATAAATACCAAGCAAGGAGGCGGCTTTTTTCAGATGATCAAACTTGACATAATTGTGAATAGCAGGATTAGCACAAGATTTAGTACTTAGATTTACAGATGCTGTGACCGTCTGATTACAAGAGCCTCTCAGCCTTCAAATGAAATAAATATATAATTAACGGGCCTTCCTGGGTGTTCAGGCCACTTTGAGACTACAGGCGTTCAAGGAGAAATACCTCAGGACAGTTCTTGCAAGTCCTGGTTTTTATCTCTTTCCTTTGAGTGCCTGAGCTTGGCAAAGAAAGTTTTAGGATACAAAAAAAAAATAAAATAAAAAAAAAAAGGAGAAAAAGAAAAAGAAAAATTAACCTGAGAAGTGTGTGCTCGGAGCGGGCTCTCAGGGGAAGCATTGAAGCGCCTCGCCTGAACCTGGCGCTGGCGAGGGCTCTCAAAGTAATAAAACAAGACTTTTCCTGTCCCATTTCTATTATTCTTTCGCTAATTTGAATCTATCGAGTTAAATAAAATTAAAAAGCAGCACAGAGGCACGTAAGCTCCTGGTGGTGCCTTTCAGGGAAGGATGCTGAGGCTGCCCCGTGGATGCGCTCTGCCCCCACGCCACGTTACACAGAGGGAGCTGTGTGGGCAGTGGGAAGCAGCCCTACATCGCCGTCATTATGACGGAATGGGAGACTTTGTAATCCACTCTAACCAATACTTCCTTATTTTTTTGTGTGTGCATTAAGAGTTCCAGATAAATCGCGTTGTGGTGTTTTATGTTGCTGAACAGTGTCAGGTGAGGTTTACAGGTGTCAACTGCCATCTGTAGACTGTCTGAGAGTCCTGTAAAAAAGTGTGAAAGCAGAGCAAAATTAGGAGATAAATCTATTGCTTAAAAATAAAATAAAGAAGCTAACAAAGTGTACTTTCAGTGTTACTTTTTAATAGAGTGCTGGAGTGGGTAACTGCGGGCAGCAAAGACCTCCAGGCACTGCTAATATTCAAGGTGAATTATCCAATTTATTTATTTATCCCCCAAATCCTTGCTTTCTAGGATTTGTGATGTCATGGTGGCCAGCTTCAATTCAGTGTTGATTCACTAGAGCAGGGCATAAGGGATTATTTTAGAAAGCATGTATCCTATTTCATGTCTAAATTTCACTATTACAGTAAAATAAATGCAATAAATAATAAATAAGCTCTTAAGTATCTCTTCTATGATCTCAATTAATAAAAGGACAGTTAAACATTTGTGTCTTATAAAAACTGAGCATCTGATTATGAAGTAAATTCAATCAGCAAAACACAGCTTTTGCTGGTAATTTAATAGAGATAAACAGAATGTGGATAAAATTCCACCCAAAGCAAAGCAGACACATAAAAACACACACACACAAAAATATTATTTAGTGGGTTCAAAATGTATCTGGGCAGGCCTGTGAGGTGCTGAACCTGGAGCCAGCCATTTTGCCTTAGAAGAAATGAAGACCTGCCACCTTCTTTACCTCACGCCCTGCTTTATTTGCTGTTTTTTTTCAGCCGAAGCTCGTTTTCCATAAAACTGCCCAACCAGGAGGACCAGCCAGGTTTATAATTCACACAGCAAAACCACACCACCTGAACTGAGGCGGCGCCATGCGCCCAGTGCTCCTCCTGCACGGGGACCTCGACCACAAGGCCTCCAGCCAGCCAGGGCGGGTTCGTTTGTGGTGGGCACACGCAGGGTACAAACTCGATAGCCCAAGGGCCTCAAAAGCCTTCTCCAGCTGTGAGGAGAGGAGGAGCAGTTCTCAGGGCAGCCTCCGGCTGGAAACCAGGCTGCCAGCCAGGCTGTGCAGGCCGCTGGGCAATGCCCACGGTATTTTTGTCTTGGGGCTTCTTCCCGTACATCGTGTGCGACTCTCGGCCTGAACTGAGCTACCCAACTAAGGTCTGTTTGGACAATGTTATATTTCTTATTGTCCATTTATGTTTATCTTGTCCTTTTCTAATAGAAGAATGCAGTAAGTACACGTAATTGAGGACGGTAACTCCAACATTTCTCTCCCTGCAAGTATATTGCTGTGCAAGCATGTCTTGATTAGTTTGTTTTCCTTTTAAAAAGAAAACATCTTTGTATTGTGGTGTCTAAGACAATTTCCAGCTGAGCCTGCTGGCAGAGTTCTCCGCTAGCGATATTTATATTCGATATTCTCATTGCTGTTGTTAATTTTTTTATAACGTTCACGTTTCCCCCCTCATCCCACCTGCCTCCATCCGCAGGCCGTAGCACTTTTGCAGCCCCAAAGAGGCCCGGAGGCCAGCCTTGCCTGTCGCTGCTGCTTTGTGCTTTAACTCCCGGTGCGCAGAGAGCCGGCTGCGCCTCTGCTCGCCTGACAGGCCGCGGCGGCTGCCCAAATTTTTGTGATTTCGGTCCGCGGGCTCCCTGGCGAGCGCCGCTGCCACATTTTCACATTTTCGCTTGAACCCGCGGCCACCTGATAGGCGACCTCCAGCCCCCCGACCCCGGCTGCGGGAGGCCCCGAGCCAGGGGACTGCAGGCGGTGCACACAGCCGGCTGCTCGCGGAAGGGGCACCGCTTCAGTGTCCTCGTACATCCCTGACACTTCCCACTCAAGTATTTAACCTCCAGCGCTGGAGGAGATGACATTACTTTTTTATGGCTGGGGGAGTGTGACCTTTTCTATCACCATACTTTTCTTGCTTCCCCTTCTGCATGAAAAAAAAATAACTGGAAGAGATTCCTGCACGGAAGGAAAACGAGCTTCTAATTACTGAAAATGGAGAATCTTTATACAAGGTGGTCAAAAATCATGCATGAGCTGAAAGTAATCCCCCTTTAGTGAAACAGCTTCAGTAACACACCGGGTCCTGTACAGAGGGCTGCCTGGTAGCATCAGGAATGTGTTTCCATAAAGTCCCTCGGAGGTGTGCCGCACACATTCAAGTCCTGTCGCAGGGCACAGCAGCGCAGCACTCACTCCGGTGCGCGGGTGCACGTGGATCATGACCACACAGTCCTCACTGCGGAGATTTCCCCCAAAACCTTGTCGCTGACACAACACGCAGGAACTGTGGTGCCCGGGTTCAGCCTCCCACGTGCGAGGTGGGTTTTGTGAGCTGCGAGTGTTCAACGGTGTATTTTGTACGTGTTGGGACATGGTTGCAGCATGTCCACTTGAAAAGGAGCTGCAAACGCACGCTGCCGTGAGGAACACCCTGATTTGGGAGCAGACAAGATGCCCCAGGCTGATGGAAGAGTGAAACTGCAAAGGTAACATGCTTATACCATGGGGAAACGTCACCGCTCACTTCTGTAGCATCCCCGCAGAGCTGGAGTCGGGAGTTTCACTGCCTCAGCGCTGAAAGGAGCCATTCGAGCACACTGAAGGCTGGAGGTAAGATTAAAGAAGGAGGAATGAAAACTGCTGATAGAGAGTGCAGTGCACTAAAAAGTGAGCTAAGAATAAAGAGATAAGGAGCACCAAGATGTTGTCACAGTTCTACTCTAATAACTTAAGTAGCTGCCGTTAGACAGCAGTCCCAGAGCACTGTAATTTAATCCGGGAGTGAGAGATGCCAAGACTACACACGGCGTCAGAATGAAAGGCACGCCGCTACCTGCAAGCAGCCCTCCGACTGCAGCGCGGCCGCGCCACATCTGTTTGGTCCAGAGCACCAAAGGGAGCGTGACTTTGGTGTTTCAAATACCTGACGCTGCTCAGTCACCCACTAGTTTGTATTCAGGCTGTTGATGTAAAAGGCTGGAGCATAATCAAGCTTTTTCTGCAGAGCACAATGAGCATGTGAAAAATATATGATCTTTTTAAATTTTAAAAAGTGGGTTGGTAATGCTCCTCGCAGCAGAAGGAGAGTGGCACAATTAATTTTCAAGCCTTATGCGCTGCACAGCTCTTCTGTGGGCCATAACGAAGGCCGTGCTGTGTGCCTTGGTTTGAAGGTGAGTTTCTGGGAGAGCGCACGGCAGCCCTGCAGTGCTGCTGCAGAAAGCCTGGTGGCCTTGGGAGCAGCCTGAGGACACGCCAAGAACCTGCCTTAGGAATATTTTGCAAATACCCATTTATTTTATGGAGACTACTTCAGCCTCTACACAACCAGTAGTCACTGGACAATGAAAGCAAACCCACCGGGGGGTTTCAGCAGCAGGTTTCTGGGTTCATGGTGAGGTGCCATGTGGGTGAAGCCACCCAGGCCTGCAGTGGCCAGCTCACTCCGTGCCTCCCTCCATGTTTCCTCCCCACTGATTTCACAGAAACCACAGGAGACCTTTTTACCTTTCCCCTCAGGAAGACTTTTTAAAATCTGAATTATTCAGTTTTCCAGGCTCCTCTGCATAAACTTAACTACCTTCCCTCAAAGGAGTGCCCAGGATTGTACCAACCAGGCAATCAGCATGCAGTAAAGCAGCAAATGTCCAGGTCCTCCAGCTGCCATGCCAGGATGCCCCAGGGCCAGTAGCAGCCAAGCCAGCCGGGCCACCAAAGCTCAGCTGCACTCGCCACGCTCCAGCCCTGACTCAGAAAGTACCCTGCTGAGCACCAGCCTCCCCTAAGTGCAATGGTAGCAGGGTCCCCTGGGGACACTGGGGAGCAGGACCTGGGCTGTGTTGGTTTTCCTGGGTCTGCGCCCCAATTCTGCCACCTCACAGCACATCTGGCCAGCTGCTGAGGCAGCTGCTGAGCTCCCGTGTGGGTTGGCATGCTGAGCAGCATGGCGAACTACAACCAAAGCAGGAGAGAGCTGCTGGCAGCACAACCCTAAAAGTGAGCATTACTTGAATGTACACCCAAGGTCAGCATGGATAGGTGTGTTTTTAATACATGCAGCTCCATCCCCAAACTGCCCTTCACTACAGGAGTCTTCCTGACTTGGAAACGGCTTTTTTTTTTTTTTTTTTTCTTTCCTAAATACCTCCACATCGTGTAACCGCACATCACAAAAACGCTGGATCACTAGAAAGTATCCGTGGTGGTAGCAGAGAGCTGGCTAAAGCGGGAGCTCTCCCCTCCTGGAAGACGAACCAATGCTGCACGAGTTCATGTACTAGGCTGGAGGAGGGAGGGGAGGCAGAGCAGAAATAAACAGAATAAAATTTGCTCTAGCCAGTAATATTCTTTATACGGTGCATTGCCTGGAGGACCACATGGATTTCAAAATCAAAGATTAATGGCACTGCGAAGTTGCTTGAAGCCCCGTGTCTGCTAACATGGCATTCCGTATGACAAAGGAATGCAAGTTGTAAGCATCCGTCCCAGCCGGGGTGGGTAAATTACAGCCACTTAAATACTTTTAAAAGATTTCACCGGCGTCTCCGGCAGCTTCTCCCCCGTGCCGCCGAAAGCCGAGAGCGGTAAATTCCCACGGCAAACGCCCCCGGGGCCACCGCCCGCCAGGAGGCTGCTGCCCTCCGACGCGTCTCGCCCCGAGGCCGGCTCACCTCTTCCTGCCCTGCCGCCGCTCCGGGGGTGCCCGGCGGGGACGGGGCCGCCCCCCGACAGCTGCCTTCGGCTGCGCTCCGCGGGGCCGCTCCGCACCACGGGCAGCGCTGCGGGGGGGCGCAGCATCCGTGGGACGGCCCCGACGGGACGGGACGGGACGGGATGGGATGGGACAAAACGGGACGGGACGGGACAGAAGGGGACGGAAGGGGACGGAAGGGGAAGGGACGGGAATGGACGGGACGGGACGGGACAGGAGAGGACGGGCCGGACCGGGACAAGACGGGACGGGCCGGGACAGGACAAAACGGGCCGTGCCTTGCCCGCCCCGCCGTGTCCGCCCCCGCGGGCTCCCCGCGCCCCCCGCCCGCCTCCCGCCCGCGCAGCGCAGGGGGGGCGCTTGCGCACTGCTGCGCTCCGCGCAGCGCCGTGCCCCACAGAGCCTCGGCGAGGCTGCGGCGGGTAAGTCGTGTATTAAAGCGCGCCCAGCACACACACACTCCTCCGCCGGTCCCCTCCTCAATAAACACTGCCCTCCGCGCGGGGCAAAGCTCTCCCCGGCCCAATTAGCCGCCAAAGGTAAGCGCCCGTCCGCGGGTCCCGCTCCCGAGGCCTCCCTGGCTGCGCGCCCCTGCGCGGGGGGGACGGGGAGGGAGCGGCGGGGGCGGCGGGGCGCCCGCTTACCTGGCACGGGCTGCGCGCCCCCGCGGCCGGCTGCGCGCCCCTGCGCG
>NC_048898.1:34645190-34654869 GCF_011077185.1 Oxyura jamaicensis | reverse complement strand
TGCGCGCCCCTGCGCGCCCGCCCGCCTCCGGCCTGGCCGCGGCGCCGCTCGCTCCCGGCTGCGCCGCGGCCGCTTGCGCTGCGCGGCTCTGCGCGGCTCTGCGCGGGGTCTCGGCGGCGCGCCCGAGCCTCCGGGGCTTTTTCCCCCCGCCGAGCACAAAAGCGGAGAGCCGGGCGCTGCCGGAGCCGCCCCGCCGAGGTGCCCGCGCTAAAACGCAGGAAGCAATTAAAACTCCTCCTTTCGGATTAACAACCCCAAATTGATCGGTCTGTCAGGAGTGCCGCTGATTTATGAAAGGTGCTTATTTCCTCGCGATGGAGAATTTTATGTTCTCTAGGTGAAACCGAGTTCACCCAGCTCCGGAGTAGATTGATGTTTTAATAAAAATAAATAAAGGGAAAAAGCTAGCCTGGTCTTTGGGGACATCGACTCTCAAATCGCGGCGTTGGACTAACAAATCAAACCGCGTTATCTTTGCGTTCCCCAGCTTTTAATCGAACATCTCAAAATTGCGGGCGGCGCCGCGCCCTGGAATACGCGGCGAAGTTTGAAGGCGCTGCCCAAAAGTTGGCGCAGCAGCCGGCCGGGGACCGCCGAGAGCCGGGGCCGGCGGGCGGGGAGCGTCCTGTAGATGGCACACCGTCCCCACGCTAGAGCCACGGCCGCCTCCTCTGCGCCGAGAGGGGGAAGCCGGCGAGAGGGAGAGGCGGAGAGCTCGGCACTTGTTGTTCGCCCGCAGCAGGGCGCGGTGCGGCGCGCAGCGCTCGGGGACCCCGCCGGCACCCGGCCCCGGGGCGCGGAGCTCGGCGGCTGCGGGGTTCTGGGGGGTGCGGAGGGGTTGCGGAGCTGCGAGGCGCTGCGGGAGCCGGGGGGAGATGCTGGAGCCGCATCGGCCCCGCGGGGACCCGGCCGGGCCGAGGCGGCGGGGCCGGGCAACAGCCGGGCGCCCGGCACGTTTGTCTTTGCCATGTAAATTTCAGCGGGACAAATTGCTTATTAATAGTCTAGGAGAGAAGGCAGTTTCTTTCTTTCTTCTTTTCTTTCTCTGTTTTTATTTCTGCATGGCCCCCAGCTATGCTCTGGGCAGCCTCACCGCCCAGCAGTTTTCCCTTCATTTCAATATCCTAAAGAAAATGCAAATCACCGCGCTGTGGCCTTTTTAAAAAGTTAAATTAGCAACAGCTTTAAGTGACTCCATTAGCATGGAAAACATACTAACGTTTAATGTGGGAATAGCCTCCTTTCCGAGCGCCGCTCGCCCGGCTCCGCGCACCGAGCGGGGCTGCGGCCAGCGGGGCGCCCGGCTCGGGAGGCTGCGGAGCAGCGGGGGCGCGGAGCTCCCCGAGGAGCTCGGACCGGCCGCGGCTGCGGAGCGGCCCTCGGGGCGAGGAGGGCTTCGCCGGCCCGCAGACGCCCGCGGGGAGACGGCCGGGCAGCGGCCGGCGGCGGGGCAGGCGGCGGGGACGTTTCCCCGGTGCGCGGTGCCTGTGCGCGGTGTCGGTGCCCGGTGTCCCCGCTTGTCCCCGGCCGTGCCGCGGCGCCGGGGGTGCCGGGTGGGCGCTGCCGGCTGCCCACGGAGCCCAAAGTTTGGCCCGGCAGCGGGCGCCGCGCCGCATGGCCCGGCCGCGGGGCTCCCGCTGCCTCCCGGGACCGGGGCGAGTCCTGCGGGGCCGGAGCCCCGACCCCGACCCCGGCCCCGAGCCCGGCCCAGACCCCAATCCCGGCCTCGGGCCGAGCCGTGCGGTGGCATCCGGAGCTCCCGAATCCCCGCAGGGCAGAGCGTCGGGGAGAGCAAGCCCCGAGCAGGAAAGAGTTAAGGTTTATATTATTCAGGAGAGGTCTTGTTAGGATGTAATCTGCATTTTCTAACTACTGCGTAATAAAAAGTGAGAAGTTTTGAGACACCTTTCTTGATTATACCTTTGGCGATACTTTAGGTTTTACATTTAATTTGCATTTTGTTCTTAGTGAATATTGAAGTCTTGAGTGGAGGATTGAATTTTATTAGGACATCTGGACTGACAATATCAAATCAGACACCAACGTCCCAAAGCATGCTAAAATTTCAGAGTTAATTAGAACGAAGTGTGTTTAATTAAAGCCAATTATAATATCTGAAATTATCTGATCGATCCTTGTTTGTTCAGTCGGACTCACTTCGGATTGTGCCGGCGGCGCGGCAGGACCCGGCCGACCGCAGCTCCCCGCGGCCCCGCTCCGCACCCGTTCCGCACCCCGCGCTGCGCCCGGAGCGGGGCCGGCCGGGGGGGGGCTGGCCGCGGGCGGGCACGGCCGAAGTCGGAGCGGTTTTGTTTGAGGGACAAATTCCCGGTTTAACAACGACTGGGGCGCGAAGGGGGAAAACGCGCCCGGACCCACGCGGGGCCGGGCTGGGTAACGCACCGCGGCCCGACGGGGGCCCTGCGCTGCGCCCCCTCCCCGCGCAGCCCGGCCCCGGGGCGCGCAGGGCTGCGGGAAGGGCTCAGGAGAGGCGCCGAGGGGCTGCGGGGCTGCCCCGAGGCCTGCGCGGCTCCTGCGTGGCCCCTGCGCGCCAGCCCCCTGCGGCCTCGGGGCCGGGGCGGGGGGAGCGATGCGCCTCGCCGGGGGCTGCGCGGGGTGCGGAGCGGGGCAGCCGGCCTCCCCTCGGGAGGTTGCGCATCCCGGCCTCGCTAGCGGAGGCCCACCCGACGTCCTCCCCGGGGTGCGCAGCCCAGAGCCCGGCCGGGCCCCTATGGAGGGGACACGAGGGGCTGCGGGGCGCCCACCCGAGGCAGGACCGAAACCGGGCCACACCGGGGAACCCGCACCGGGAGACCGGAGGGGGAGGCCGGGCGGAGAGAAGTCCCAGCCCTGCGGGGAGGCTGCGCGGGTGCGGGCAGCTGCGCGGGGCCTCCCAGCCTCCTTCCCCCCTGCCTCCGCCCCGCCGCTTTGCCCTCGGTGGGCGCTGGGGACCCGTCGGGAGGGGTCCTGGTGTGCCCAGGGCACCGGGCACAGCGGGGCCGCGCGGGGAGCGCGCAGCGGGGACCGGGGAGCCCCCGGCGCTGCGCCCCCTCGGAGCCTGCGCCTCGCCCCTCGCACCGAGGCCGGGAGGTGCCCGTCCAGCGGCAGAGCCGAGTTACCTGGGCATCCGCCGCTCTGCCGAAAATACCCGAAAACGCGAATTTATCACTGCTCTGGGGCACAGGAAACAAGAGTTAGCGGAGATTTGTTTCGCTTAAATCGGGCATAAATTACACCTCCTGGAACCGAGCACGTTAATGATGAAGGCGCCTTCGAACAATAAAACTGAAATACGCGCGCCGCAAGTGCGCACCGGGCCGGCAGGGCCCCCCCGGCCCCCGGGGCTGTCCCCGGCCCGCGACACCGAGAGCGGCCCGGCCCGGCCCGGTCCTGCCCAGGGGTGCGGAGCGGTGCGGAGAGATGCGGGGAGCCCCCGCGGGCCGGGAGGCAGCGCCCTGCCAGGGAAGGCCGGGCTCCAAGTTGCGTGATTTAAACCATCGAAACGCGGCGTTTTCTTTCAGGGGGAAAAATGTGAAATGATTAAGATAATAGTCCCGAGAGGATTGTCCCGAGGAGGAAAAAAAAAATAATAATAATAAAGTTTAGGAGAATCCTATAACAGCTGTGGAAATGAGGCTATCAATTTTAATCTGCGCGATCCATGTACAGTGTGTGATTATGTGTTATTATGCCGTGCGGTGCGGGAGGAGGCAGGGATGCGAGGCGTGATTTATCGCGGCCGTGCGGGGCTCTCCCTCCCCTCCCGGGCCGCGGCAGGCGGTGCCCGGCAGCGCCGGGGCACCCGGGGCGCGGAGGCCGGGGAGCGGCGGCTCTCGGCGGGGCTGCGCCGGGGGACAGCTGGGCTGCGGCCATCTGACCGGCTCCGCCGTGACATCTGGGAGCCCACTGGTGTGTGGCACGCGAATCGCTTGATGTCGCTATTTAAATGCAAATTTGCGGGGGGATCACTGAAGCCTCACCCCGTAAATTCACACAAAAGGGAGACTTGGCGCGGCGCGCCGGAGGAGGAGGAGGAGGAGGAGGAGAGGAGGAGGAGGAGGAGGAGGAGGAGGAGGAGGAGGAGGAGGAGGGCCGCGGAGCCGGGAGGGCTCGGGCCGCCCCCGGCAGCCGCTCACACCCCCTGCCCGCCCGGCGCCGGGCCGCGACCGGGGCCCCGCTGCCCGCCGCCTGCTCCGCGCAAGGTGCTCGGGGCGAGGCTGGCCTCCCTTCCCCGGCCTCCCCAGCCTCCCCGGCCTCCGCTCCGCTTCTCCTTGCCTCAAAACTGCCGGGGAGGTCCCGGGTCGGAGGGGCGGCCCCGGGCCGGGCCCTGCCGCCGTTCGGGCTGCGGGAGGCAGCGGCGGGGCCCGGCCTCCCCTTGTTGGCCTCCCCATGTTGGCCTCCCCCCTGCCTCGCCGGGCACGGGAGAACTTGCGCCGGTGCGGAGGGGGGACGCTGCTCCCAACAATGCCCGCCTGGAGACGGTGCGGGGCGAGCACGGAGCCATCCCGAGCGAGTTTCTTCTTCCTGCCCGGGGCTCGCCGCCCGCCGGCGTGTCAAAAAAAAAAAAAAAAAAAAAAAAAAAAGGAAAAAAAAAAAAAAGATAAAGTTGGTGAATGATAAAGACCGTATTTTCCACGCTTTGGGTGCAGGACCAGATGATCTAGAAAATGAGCTGAAATAGATTCAGCCTCAGAGCCTGTTGTGAAGAGCAGCTGATTCCCCTATTTCTGGCCAGATGGCTTCTGAACACAGATTTGCATTCATTTTCGCTTAATATCGTCCAAAATAGTGGGGCAGCTGCATTTGTTGTCAAAAAGGTTTAAAACTCCCTTTCTTTCTGGGGCAGGATCGTTACCTTATGTGATGGGCTTATGGAACTTTTTTTTTTTTTTCCCTCTTTAGTCAACAGTATCAGATTTAAAAGGATTTGTTTTAAAACCTCCTAATTTGGTAATCAGATTTAAATCGCCTCGGCGCGTGTAATCTGAATTAAAGCTACTGTAAATGATTTTAGGCATTACGCTTTCGTTAGCGCGGGGAAGGCACAACTTCGGCTTTGTTCGGTGCGTTTTAGGAAATGTGTCACAATCAGAGCGGGGCCGGCCGCTTTCGCCTCGTTTTTAGGAGCGCTCGTTCCCCGGATCGGGGCAGCGGCGGCCGCGGCCCCCGAGCACAGCCCCCGGGCGGCGGGGCTGGGAGCGCCCCGGCACCGCTCCGGGTGCGAACTTCGCTTGGCTCCGTCCCTCCGCCGTGCCCCTGTCGCGTCCTGGGTAATCTGTTCGCCTGCAACTCCAAAGCTCCGGGCTGATTATGAATCCGGGAATTTCTTTTAATTTCTCATGAATAGTTTCCATACACTTTGATTTAAGGTTATTAACATTCTATAGACAGTGGCATCTTTAATATGTGGCGATCGCTTCTAAAGACTAATCTCATTACCCTCAAATAGTCATAAAATATGATTTTATTATACTTACGTATTTAATTAGACGGCCAGCAATGTAATGGATTTTGAGATCGGGTAGAGCAACAGCTTTGATAATTCACTTATCTTTGGCAATAGTCATTAACCCCCAACACCAGCAAAATAGATTGCTTTCTAACACATCTTTTTTTTTCGCCCCTTGGAGAAAGGATCGGGGGTCTCCTGATAACACGAATCGGACTTCGATTTTCACCGATTAATTAAAATATTAACGTACGGACTTTGGCAATTCCAAATATATATATATATATGTTAAAAAAAGGGAAAAAAAAAAAAAAAAAAAAAAAAAAGGGGAAGCCCTGACCCAAACCGCGAGGAAAAAGCTCGCCGCCCAGGGCGGTGCTGGGCTGCGGCCGCCGGGCATGTGCACACTTATGCACACAGATACACACACATATACACTTACAGATACACTCACACATATACACACACGCGTGTCCGTGTACACGGGGCCGTGGGCAGGAGCCAGGGAGGAGGCTCGGGGCATGGCCGGCCGCGGCGTGGGTGCGTGTGTGTGTGTGTGTGTATGTGTGTGTGTGTACATGTGTGGGGGGGTGTGCTACTGTGCGTGCACGTGTGTACATCTGTGTGTACATGTGTATTTCTGTCCAACTGTGCGCGTGCATCTGCCTACATCTGTGTGCGTGTGCACATCTGTGCGTGTACATCTGTGTGCGTGTCTACATCTGCGCGTGTATCTGTGTGCGGGTGCCCATCTGTGCACGCGTGTCCCTCTGAGCACGCGTGTCCCCCTGGGCCTGGGCGGCTCTCCAGCTGCGGGCGACCCCCGAGGGCCGCGCCGTGCCCCGACCCCGGGCCCCCTTTGTCCACCGCGACCCCCGGCCCCCCCCCGCGGCCCCCCCCCCCCCGACGGCCCCTGCCCTGTCCCGGCGCGGCCCGTCGGGGGGCGGCCCCTCCCGCCGCAGGTGCCTGGGCGCCCCCCGGCGGGGTCCGCCTGCGCCCCCCGGTGCCGAGCGCTGCCGAGCCGTGCCGAGCCCGCACCCCCTGCCCCTCTCGGAGAGCCGCGCTCCGGGGGGCAGACAACCGGGGGGCCAGCCCGGGGGCCAGCCGCGCGCGCCCCCCGCTCCCCCCCCGGCGGGGCCGCGCCGTGCCGAGCCGTGCCGAGCCGAGCCGTGCCGTGCCGGTCCATATATGGCGCTGGCCCCGCCCCCCGCGTCACGCTGACAGCGCGGCTCCCGCGGCGGGGCCCGGCTCCCGGGAAGGGCGCTCCTGGGGGAGGGAGGGCCGGGCTCCGCGCCGCCGTCCATTCCGCGAGACGCCACGGGCCCGCGCCCCGCTCTCCCGTGCCCGGGAACACCTCCGCGGCGGTCGTTTTTTTGCGTTTATTTGTCTTTTGGAGCGGGAGAAGCCTCGCCAGAAGTGGTCGATTCAGCAGTGTCCCGAAGCTTTTTTTTTTTTTTGACGCCGTTTTCACTAGGATGACACCGCGCTGAGCGCGCCTGCAAACAACAACACAAATATTTATTCTTTCGAAAAAAAAAAAAAAAAAAATCGCCGCGCAGGCGGCCCGCCGGTCTTTAAACTTTTTTTTTTTTTTCTTTTTTTTTTTTTTTTTTTTTTTTTTTTTTTTTTTTTTTTTTTTTTTCACCCACCAAGCTGGAACGCCATCCAACTCGCTGCACAGAAGTACTCAGTAAATTGTTTATGTCGTGCCAATACAGGACAGCCTGAAGAAGGAAGCGAGACTCGAACTGGGCTTTTCTCCTGCCGCTCACAGGGAGTAAAGTCATCTCTTGTATTCCAGTCGCCAAGGAGAGGGAGAGCGAGCGAGCGAGAGAGCGAGAAAATCCAGCGGCAACCAACCCGCCCCGCATCTGACATTTCCCTCAGCTTGAACCCCTTTTGGCTCGGAGCTGGTCTCGCCCCAATCTGTTTTAATGTTTGGGATTCAGGAAAATATACCAAGAGGCGGGACGACCATGAAAGAAGAGCCGCTGGGCAGCGGGATGAACCCGGTCCGCTCGTGGATGCATACCGCCGGGGTAGTGGATGCTAACACGGCCGCCCAGAGGTACGTCCCCCCCCGCTCCCCCGGCCCGGCACGGCCCGGCCCGGCCCGGCCCGGCCCCGGCGCTGCTCTGCAGCCGCCCTCGCCCCCGCTCCGCAGCCCCGCGGCCGCCCCTTCCCCGCGCCCCTTCCCCGCCGCCCGGCCGCTCTCACCCGCGCCTTGTCTTGTTTTCTCCCGCAGCGGCGTGGGGCTGGCTCGGGCGCATTTCGAGAAACAGCCGCCTTCCAATCTCAGAAAATCCAATTTTTTCCACTTCGTCTTAGCTCTGTACGACAGGCAGGGGCAGCCAGTGGAGATTGAGAGAACAGCTTTTGTGGACTTTGTGGAGAAAGAGAAAGTAAGTCCGTCTCTCTTCCTTTTCTGTCCCCCTCCCCTACTCGCGCTGTAATTACACGGAGATGATTTTCGCTTCGAGTTAAACCCGGCCGGCTCGGACGGGACTCCAGGGGCACCACGTGCGGGCCCCGTTAGCACCGGCACCGGACCCGGGGGGCGTGCGGGGACCGGGCCGGGCCGCTGGGCGGGCGGGGATGCGGCTGGAGGTGCGGGGCTCGGGACATCAGCAGCGCCCCGCAAAGGGGCTGCGGGCTCGGGGCTGCCCAGCGCGGTGCTGAGCCGCTGCAGGGCCGAGCGGGGTGCTGGGCAGGAGAAGGCGAGCGCTGATTTTTCGTGCTAAATGTAATCATTTATCGTTGCTTGCAGGAGCCAAACAATGAAAAAACTAACAATGGGATTCATTATAAACTTCAGTTATTGTATAGCAACGGTAAGTCGGCCTTCCCCCCCCTCCGCACGGCCGTGTGCCCCCGGGAAAGCGGGGCTCGCTGCTCCCGGGCCTTCCCCGGGACGCGCACGGTGGGCGAGGGAACGGCGGGGCGCACGGCAGGAAAACAAACCGGGGCCGATCGATAAGTCGATGGTACTTCACATGATTAACCGGCCGGCCTTCGAGTGGAAAGTAAAAAAAGGGGATCGATCGGCGCTCCGGCAGAACGTCACTTTGCGGGGACTTGGGGCGAATTAGCGGTAATTACCGCGCCGGGGTACGGCGGGCTCCGCGCCCCGGCCCACGCGTGGGGCCCCGTGGGCAGGCTCGGCTCCGGCCCCCTCCCCTTTCTCTCTTTTTAATTTTTTATTATTATTATTATTTTAATTTTTTTTACTGGCCGGCTGCGCCCCGCGGGCGGCAGCGGGGCGGCTGGCCCGGCGCTCTCGGGGTGGCTCCGGGGTGGCGAGCGGCTAACAGGGGTCTCTGCTTGCCTGCAGGAGTCCGGACGGAGCAGGACCTCTACGTTCGCCTCATCGACTCCATGACCAAACAGGTGAGAAAGTTTCCTCTCTCCTCGTTGCTCGGGCCCCCCCTGCGCCTTATCCCCTCGGCCGGGAGCGCCCCGGGAGCGCGGCCACCTGCGCGGGGCGGTCGGGCCGGGGATGCTCCGTGTCGGGGCTGCGGGCAGCGTTTGCATCGTAAAGCAGCGTGTGTAGCATTAATGCAACGTCACGAGGACAGGCGTTCGGTCTAATTAATTTAGCGAGGGGTAGAGGAAGGGAAAAGCCCCGTCGAGTTGCTGGGATTTCTTTTTCGGCGCACTTTTTTCCCCCTGTAACTTTTTTTTTGTTGGCGATGTTTTCCCTCGGTGAGCGAAGGGCAGTCCTCGTGCCAGGCGCTCGGAAGCTGGCCGTGATTAGTCCTTTTCTTTTATAATGCGGTGATCTAGTGACGCGAGACGTTTATTTGGATTTAAAAGTTAAATGTGCTGAGGTGAAAAGTCAGCTTGTTCTCCTCTAGTCCATATTCACCTCTCAGCCCCCCATCTCCATAATTCAAACTCCATGCTCCAGGGGTCACCCAAACCCGTCCATTTCCCTGAGATCAGCTTCTGTTTCTTCCTCAAACCTCTGTCATACCTTGTAAATAACATAATTACAAGCAGTTCCTTATTAAATTATTTAACCTGTCTTGGTCAACTTTTCCGATGATAACTACATGTTATCAGCGTTGCACCTCAGCAATTAAAGACAGAAAGCTCCTTGCTGCCTTTGGATTTAATCAACTTTATATATATATATTTTTTTTTTCGGAGAGACATTTCAAGATTTTTTTTATTATTCTTTTGGGGAGGGGTGGGGGGGAAGGAGGAGGTGAGAACGGGGCATAATTTACA
>NC_048898.1:34632690-34640190 GCF_011077185.1 Oxyura jamaicensis | reverse complement strand
TCAAGATATGTGTGACTTTTGCAGATGTAAGTGGCGAATTGCATTACAGTGTGAATGCAACAGAACGCGATGAAAATCAACTGGAAAGGAAAATTAGAATAATATTTTGCTATTATGTGCTCGGTCGGACTTTAATTTAGAGATATGGTTGGAGTGATCGTTGCGTGCCTATTGAACGTACACGGAGAAATTTACAAGTGGTTTGTGTTTATAGTCCGTATGCACAATGAAATGCAGCCCCAATAACATTTTTCAATTATTAGGGATTATAATGATATACACATAACGATGTACTGGAATCACTGTGAGTTAAATTATATCAGTTCTGTGAGGGGCGAGCCTCGCAAAATTGAAATAAGCTGTACCATACCAGGGCTTGCATACCTTCCCCAAAATACCAGAAGTATGTTATAATTTGGTATTCCAGAAGCATGGGAAGATATAAAAAATCAGAAAACATTTGGTTAATGGGTTTATCATGTTTATTTGAATAAGGAAGATTGAAACTCCATTTATGCCTAGCATAAATGCTTTAGAGATCTTAATTATTGATGAAAAATCTGCTGTGCTTCTAAATTTAAAGATATGACAATTTTATAGGAATTTTAATCACCTTCTACATTAGGAATTTTCAAGATTTTGTATTTATGGGAATGGCGTGTATTTTAGCCTTCTAAAGAGAGTTGTCGCTTATAATGTCAAAATGCCAGTAGGGTTTTGTTGCATACTGCGTGCGGTTTAGCGAGGAGGTCGGTGTGATACTCCTCGTCTCAAGACGTGGTTTTTAAAAAAACTACTGAATGTGATGTTCACTACCAGCAAAGTGCAGCAAACACAGGAGGAGAGCACACATGTGAAAAAGCTCTGTGAGAGCAGTTGTCCTTTGAAACAACCAAAGTGTATTTTAAATTCCCCAAATTTACGTTTGCTCAATCCGTGTGTTAATAGCTGGTTACCTAAATTTGATGTCGGTGTTGAATTTCAGGTTTGTGTTTCCTCTTGAGCATCACAGAACAACATTCCCCCATCAAATCTGTGGGTCAATTTACAGTTTCCCATAAGAAGTGTTACCGCTTGGTTAGTTGGCTTAAAAAAAGAATTATATACAATATGCTTCACTAGATCCTTTTGTCCTTTGGATACATTTAGCAGCTTTTGACCAGATAAGGCATATTTGTCCTCAGGATACAAACCAATAATTCAATCCTGAATTGAGATCTATGGCCACCCATTTGTTCCAGCCCACACTAGGAGTCTCTGTGATAGTCTGAATTGTTTATCACACTGGGAAAAAAAGGAAAAAAAAAACGAAATGAAAAAAAAAAAAAAATTTTTTTTTTTTTTTTTTTTTTCCACCTCAGGAATAAAAATCTGTCAGCAATGAGGATATTTTAAATAAACTTATGTAACTGTACATTTGAATCCTGCGATGGGCTTTAAATGCAAAAACAAAATCAAAGGCCTTGAAAACAGTTTCATATGTCGCGTGCCTCTCTGACCTTTTAATTCACTCCGAATTTTTATTTACGTCGACCTGACTTTTCTCACGAAGCCTGGCTGTGTATATACGCTTTTAATTCTGTATACGTTTAAGTATCTTCTAGCATATCAGGGCTATTCATACAGCACAGTAACTCACGGATTAAAGAACAAACCCCCCATAAATTGCAGTGCAGTCAGTAAAAAGATGCCACAGAAAAAGTGTCCCTGGGAAATTAGATTGACCCAAAGAAAAGCAAATAAAAGAAAGGAAAAGGCCCATATTTTCTTTGCGGTGTTGCTGAAAAGGATGGGAGTATCATTTTCATAGTGGAATAATGTTTTCTGGGAAAACACAAAAGCAGATGTTCCTCATTAGGAACACCCATTGTCTACATATCACAACTATGAACAGATAAATCTATCCTATTTCACCCATACATTCCAATGGCTGTAAATGATTACAGGATGCCGCAGTAACTGCTAAACCAAAACCACACTGTGCGCTAAAATAATTCCTCCGTGCCATCAGAATATATTTTATTAGAAGGTATGGAAATTCCTGGTAAGATACATCCTCCTGCCTTTTCCTTTCCTTGTTTGGCTTGAATGTATGTGAAGGCTCGGTGTCCAACTGTTGAAAACTGAAAAGAGTGATTGTGGAGGAGCAGGGAAGGCAGGATTACATTACTATCCAAACATGAAGTGGCAGCTCACTAGCGAGGCAGTGGCAGGTCTGCCCGTGCGCTCTGGATGTGCTTGCAGCGTGTTGCGGTAGCATGCTCTGCACCGCTTTTCCAGATGGTCCTATCACAGTCCTACTGCTCGCTGGCATCTCCGTGGGCAGTAAATGCCCCCCTCCCCAATAAATCTGGCATTATTCTATAGAGTTTAGGAGACTTATCATTCCAAGTGTGTCCTACTTTCCTGTATGGAAGCCAGACATCTGTTTATCCCATTTCTTTCATACGGAGTTTGGAATAGCTTTAGTTTGGGGGAATAAAAAGTTTTGTCATATTTAACAGCTGTTACAAAATTTCAATCCTGTAGGCTCTTAAAATACTTTTCGGCTGACCTCAGATTTTGTACATAATTGACATTGCTGGGAGACACCCCCTTAACCTTTCGCTGTCTGTAATTTCAGATGATTTTCAGCAAAGGAGTCGACTGCTCGCGCGAGGGGGTTTTTACACCGGGTTCCCGGGGAAGAGCTTTAATTCATTTATACTCCAGGTTTACACCTTTAAAGTGATTGCGGAGCGGTAGCTGAAGACTGATTGGAGTTTTTTTTTAGTCAACAGTGTTTCCTTTCACTTCCTGTCACAAAGGTCACCGAAAGCCGACCTTTGCTGGCAGTCCTAGGCACTGAATTATTCATGTGATTGACTTTTTGTCAGTGCACACAGTTGTGCTCTGGGACATTTTATTCATTTACCTCATTTAAAGCGCCTTTCTGCACCTGTTCAAGTATTAATATCATGTAATTTGGGCCTAATGCCGATTTTGCTGAACACTCATTATATTTTTTATTAGCTATATTTCCAAACGATTATGTATGATTATTACCAAGCCTTACAAACAGCAATGGGTTATTCCCTAGACCTTTACATCTTCTTGTCAGGTTGTTTTCAGAAGCAAGGAGGATAAACATTTGACCAGTCCCAATGTTTTTATTCCTACTCCATATCCAACCAGAGAACTTAAAGCTTTTTCCCTTATGGCTTTGCGAAAGCATGATTAAATCCAACTCTGCAGAAGCTGTACAAATGCCAGCATTTATAAGGTCAACGCTTTTGTTAAAAATGCTATGTAAATGAGGATCTGCAAAAAGGGACATTAAATAAAATTAAATTCATTGTCTTCTTTAATGTCATTTACATTTTGGCTAAGCCCTGGCCTGTCAAGGAGGATTTTTTAAATAATTTTAATTACACATCATTTAGGGATCCAAGGTTTTCTATTCAGTAGCATTTGGATAACCTGCAAAATGGTGACTGTTTATTAACTTCTTAAATGACAACTTGTCATTTCATCTGCATAATGCAATGAAAACAGAGCAGTTTGGGCTCTTTTTTTTTTTTTTTTTTTAATTCTTATTTTCCTCTAAGATGTGCGCACAACTGCTGAAGAACAGACCTTAAAATACCTCCGCTGCTCTTTCGCTCATTGTCCTGTCGGTGCCACCAAGTCCAAAGTATATGAAAAAATTACGACTTTCCTGGGTAACCAGGTCCTTAAAAAATTTCTATCAGAAACCCGGCATTGATTTTTTTTTTTTTTTTTTTTCCCTCCTTAAGAATGTGGTATATTGTAGATTAATGGGCATTGCTGCGAGGGATACATTTGCGGACAGAGGTAGGCAGATTGGCTTTCCAAGCGCACAGGTGGGAACACCTCTGCTCTTAGGAAGCAAACCGCCACCACGAGTGCCAGGAAGGGGAGGACGCCGCGCACCACATGCGTGTGCTGCTCGGACACACACGTGTGCGGCGTGCGGGGCGCAGGGTGGCAAGAGAAAATGGCAAAGGAAAGTAATGCGTGCAGTTCAGCAGCGCCGAGCTCCCCGAAGCCCCGGGAACAGCACTTCGTGCATTCTTCCTTCTCTCCTTTCCTTTCTCTTTCTTTTCCTCAGGCCACCTCAGCCATGCCATTTACATCGTCCTCTCTTAATCCCTGCTCTTAATCAGTGCGCGAAGCACAGTTAATGAAATTGTGTAAATACCTGCGTTGCTGCCGGAGGAGTGCCCTCCCATGCATCTTCGAACCATTGTTCTCAAGCAAATCCCCAATGTGTTAGATGAGACTTCTGTAACACTTTTTTTTTTTCTTTTTTTTTTTTTTTTCCCCCTGCATAATACTTGATTATTTGTGGGAAGCCAAAAGCATTGCATGACTACTGTAGGAAGGAATAATGAAATAGCATGCTTTGGTGAGAAAGGAAAAGAGGGGGAAGGGATTTGAGCAAAGCTGTCAAAAACTATACTACAGGAGGTACCCTGATACAAACCATCCTGTGCTTCTGTTGCAGCCTTATCAGGTGAAAAGCAAAGATACTGCCAGAGCCTGTAATTTTGTTAGGATGCCTTTGATGAATTGGATTAGGTTATGGAAAAATCTTTCAAACTCAGAGTTCTGGTACGCAAGCTTACAGGAAGTAAATAATTACTCTCAGACAGCAGATAATTAAAAAAAACAACCTGTGAAGCAAAGTGGTAGAAATAGCTTTAATAAAGCTTCTTTTATGATCTATGCAGGGAGAGCAGAGGTATTTGAATGGGGTGGGCGCAGAGGCGGCGGCGGCACAGGAGCGTCAGGGCCCTGCTGGGGGCCGGTGGCCACGCAGAGGACTCAGGGTCCCCGTGCGAAGGGGTGGCGGAGGGAGCCGGGCTGGGAGGGATGGAAATTCCCGGCTCCGAGGATGGAAATTGTCACCGCAGATGCCAGGAAGTGATTGACAAGCAGGGCTACAGGAAGTGAAATCTCGGGGAGCTTAACCTGCGCTTGGCAGCGCTTCCAGGGCTCGCGCTCCAAGAAAATGAGAACCATTCACTTCGGTCAAGCTGCCAGAACACAAGCTCCTCTTGTTTGTTTATCTTAACAGCAAATCTCACAAAAATGCTTGTGGTCAAAACTATATATAATACAACATTATACTGGCATTATTAATACTCTATTAAAATAAAGATGTAACTGCGTTTTAGAAAAAAATCTGAAGCTGGAGAATTTTATGGGCTGAGGGGTACTCTGGATTTTACGAGATTCAGTGATTTGACTTTTCTGTTAACTGTTTTGGTTCATTAACATTTTGAGCTGAAGAAAGCTTGCTAGTTTGTTGGCGTGTCAGCTTAGTTGAAACAGAATACGGCCAGCAAGGCCCTAGTTTTTATTTTGTTACTGAACGAACCCTCCTTATTTCTCAGAGATGGAAAAAATCCAGAGTGTAAATACCATTTGTTATGTAGAAGGGGAATATATTTGTTCTGTGGTGTTTGTAGATCCTGGTATGCTGAGGCTAGAGGCAAATTAAAAAAAAAAAAATCTGTGATACTTTCAGCAAAAGTTTCACAGCCAGAAAATTACACAGAGCCAATCATCGTGTGGCCGTGGTGCCAGAAGAGCATAAAGTAAACTGCATCATCTGAGCACAGCAGTAAGGATAGTGTTGTGTTTTCCCAATAATTCACTAGGAAATGAGTTTAACATGTGTGGAAAGGAAGGGGCTTACATTTGTGTTGTTGTAAGACATGTAGCATGGGCCCAGCTAGCGGAAGGAGTCGGCTCCAGCTTGTCTCTAGTGAAAGACGAAACACGGTTACACATCTGGTGAGAAAGAACAGTTCATTTGCCGAGACAGCTCGCTCTCTCTGTGCTGCAGCTGAAAGGAGCTATTTTGACAGAAACAAAGCCATGGGGGTTGGGGTGAGCGATTAGCAGTATTCTGCTCACTAAAAACTCCTTGGCCTTAATGATAAAGAAATAGTAGGAAAGGAAATAAAGAAACCTGGCCTAATCCTTAGGCGGCGTTTAAGCAGGCTTTTAGAGAGCAGGGATACAAACAGTGGCCTCCATGCGCAGCTCCCGCTGCACTTTGTAAAAGTTTCTGAAAATAAATGAAGGAATATGGGAACAAAAATTAATGCGGAAGTTGAAGGAGTGATAAAGAGGCCGAAGTGCAGTCTCACTTTTAGGATAAATTCATTTTACCACCGCATACGTGCACGGGGAGGAGTGAACCTGACTGTATGTAGGACCATGGCACTCTCATTTAAAAGGTGAATTTACTACTGAAAATCTTAACCAAATGCTTGCTCTGCTTCCTGGGCTCGTGACTGCTGACAACACTCAGCTTAGTTATAAAGCGAACACCAAGCCCTATCAAAAACCCCAACCTACAAAACCCCCACAGTCCTATAGTTTGAGCGAGGTTATTAATACACAAAGGATAGATGTGAGTGCCCTTTATTTTGAATAACAACCAATAAAATTGAATTGGTCTTGGTATTGTGTGGATTGTCAGGAATGCTCTTTACCAATCCAAATTTGATTAGGATTTCCTCTTTCTGTTTGTGCAGTTCTTCTGTGGTTCAAGAGATGCTGATGGGCAGCAAGCTTCCTTTATCTAATCCAAATAGTGATATTAAGCCAGATACGTATCTATCACAGTAACTGAGAAGGGAACTTAGCCTGGACTCAGTTCTGTTGGGAACAATAATTGCTGAGAGCAGTGTGAGGTATAAAGAAGTGGGGAGCGATTTTGGTGTTCTTGCCCGGAGCCCCGGCGTTTCCCAGGGCCAGCAGTGGCTGCAGGTGGGGTGGCCACAAGACTTCACGAAGGTGAAGGAAAGTAAATTATAGGGAAGTGCCTTAACAAAACTTTGTGTTTTTCCTTTGGAGGTTGACTCTAGACCCAAGGTCTACTTGTGCATTGTCTGATGTGTATGAAGAATTCTGTAAATAATTCTAGAGATTATTTTTTTTTCCATCCTCCGGAATAACTGCAGTTTTGTTATGGAAGTTTCCTGCTTAAAGTACTTCCAGAAATCCATTGGCAATCCTTCATTCCTCGACTTGTAGCTATCTTACGTTTTTCTCCAGGTTTTGTTCTTACTCATTCATCCTCTTAATATCCCGGTATTGGAACAGATCCATGTTTTCTGTAACAGCATTTTTATTTTTTTTAACTATTGTAGTTTACTTCAGTACCTTCATTTTTAGTGACTGACTGCTGTAATTTTATCTGTGTCTGTTTTCTAAACCACATAACTTTGAAATAATAGAGATTCAGATGGAAACCAGAATGATTATAAATAGTTAGAATAGAAGGTAGATTGGGCTACAGTATAAAATGAAACTAATTGTGTTCTGTGTAGTTTTTTTTTTTTCTTTCTTTCTTTTGGTTTAATAAATTAAACTACAAATTTTCTTAATTGCCAAACAAAATGTTAGGCCAGCTTTAACCATTCCTGACAGTAAAACACAACATAAAACCTGCTGAGAGTTATATGTGGTATTTAATAAGAG
>NC_048898.1:34612690-34627690 GCF_011077185.1 Oxyura jamaicensis | reverse complement strand
CAGCTGCACTCATGCAGCTTCTCCCTGCTCTCCTTCCCGAGCGGGTCGGCTTCCTGGCACGCTGAACCAGGGAAAGTAAAATTAATTACCTTGTGTATGATCTTCGAACTGTTGGAGAGCCTCTTGTAAATGTGCAAACATAATCGAGGGACAGCCCACCGCTCCTGCGTAGCTGCGAAATTTAATATCCTCCTCAATACCTCCTAATTATTCATCGGATTAAAGTATTTGGGAGCCACCTTCCTGGAATGGGAGAACAGGTTTTGGTTGCTGCAGTGGCCGGCTCACCTTTCACGCACGCCAGCCTCAGCAGATGTGGATGGAGAAGCTGGCAGGGCTTGGGCCCCTGGGCACGGACCTCTCATGGGAGGCACAGGCATGCGGAGAGGCCGGTGCCATGGCGAGGGGCTGGAGGCTGCAAGGAGGCTGCGGGCGGCCTGGTGCAAGGCCAGGGAGATCTCTCCTCGCCTGGCCTGTCTACCATCAGCTGACCCAACAAAGGAGCCTCTCAACACCGATGGCACAGGTGTCCGCACGCGTTGTGTGTGCCTGCCCACAGAGCCCAGAGGGAACGGCTGACCCTGTGCACCTCCACAAATGGGCAGCTACCTGAGCGGCCACGCCATTGTACTCTGCAATAACGTAGCTGTTGAAGGTTTGGCCTTTGTGCTCCTTCTGCCCAGGCTTTGTTTGCCAGGCTTTGGCCTGGCCAGTGCCGGGTTTGGAGGCAGGGCCGCTCTCGGACAGGCCCTCGCGTCTCGCCCCTCCGCCGAGGTGCCTTTCCACAGAGGAGATGCCCAGGCTGGCACGAGCTCGGAGCTGGCCATGCTCCACGCTAAACAGCCCGCTTAACCCCAAAGTGCTTCACAGTGCCTCTAATTAAGGAGTGCAAGTCTAGCATTGCTGTGGCTCTCCATACTGGATTAGGCCCAAAGTCAGTAAAACTAAAATTACAAACATAAAATAACTACTTACTGGCACAGCATGCATGTTTTCACACATTCCATCCTATTCCACGAGCTTTTCTAGAGACAGTAATGTAACAGAATATGCTTGAACATATGGTAGAATTAACAATTGATCCAGCTTCTGAAGGTAATATAAAATTTTATTTTGTGTGCTAGTGTGTGCATGTGGGTCATTCTATGTATGCATGTTGATTTAAATGAAGTACAGTCATATGTAGCTTTTTTTTTTCAATATAATTTATACTAAGTAATATCTATGCCCAGCTAGCATTAAAAGATCCCTTTTTATGTATCATTTAAACTTCAGAATAATTTGGACTTAGGAAGTGAAAACGGTGCCTTTGCCTTATGCTACAGTTGTTTGCCCATTGAGCCGTGATGCAACATTGGTTTCATCTTGCATTTTTCATTGCATTTTTCTGGGATTGCAAGAGAGGTTCTTGTCAGCAAAAATAACTCTACCCTAATTTGCCCTGTTGTGATAAACTAGCATACTGATTACCTATGATTCCTGCAGTATAATTTTCAGATTACTTGACTCTCCTGGGTTCTGATTGTGAAAAGATGCTTCTGTTTTGGCATGACATCATTTGAGCCCCCAAATAATCACAGATTTAATTAACTGCAGGTATAAATTCTACTCTTTACTATGTATACCTGCTCATTTCTCCAGATGACAGTATAATGTACTCGGCAGTGTAGACAACCCCGTTCATATTAAGAAAGATAAAGTAAGTAATGCAAAAATAGATGAATAAATGTAAGAGCAAGCTGCATTGTCTGTTAATTGTTGAAACTTTTTTTTTTTTTTTTTTTTTTTCCTGGCAGAAAATAGCCCTTGTGAAACAAAATGTTTTTGAAAAATCTGTATATTGCAGGAATAAATTCTACTAGGAAGTAGTTAGTGAAGTAGATGTGTTTGTCCAAAATAAAAGTGCCATTTAATAAATAAAAAGAGCAGCTGAGCTGACATTTGCTGTGCAACAGTAAACAGCGTCACTTTTAACTCATGTTAAATACCCTAGCAGAGTTTTTCCTGGCTTCATGTATTTCTGCTGGCTGAGTAAGAAGGGTTTTAATACTAAACAGTGTATTTTAATTACTTTCACCATTCAACTTCTGTCAGATACAAACAAGAAAAAAAAGCCACATTTAAAAATAATACACTGAATTGATTTAAACGTAATTGTTGTAGAACTTAAAAAAACACAAGGGTTGGCAACCATTTCACAAGTCCTTTGTTGTTTCAGAGTTTAGCAGTTAAGAACAACACAAATACATTTTGTTTGTGGTGGGTCACAGGTTCAAAGAGACTTTGAAAAAATAGACTGGGGATAATTGGGTTATCAGATGCAGACACTGCAGGGAATTGAGCATTATCTCTTCTCAGTGTTAGGACTACTGGGTCACTTCCTTCACTCCCCAGCTTCATTCTCTGTCAGCCTGACACAATCCAGATGACTGAAATGGGCTTTTACTGGTTACCACCCCAAAGTTCTCCCTTTCTCCATCCTTCAACAGGTTGATTTTATGAGCCATGGCCATACTAAATAACATCTTGCCTTGCTTTCTCCCCCATTGATTCAACAGTCTTTAATTGCTTGGAACACAAGCCAGATCCTTGGATTCAAGTGAGTCTTCCTTCACCTTCAGCTGCTGTTACTCATTTCTATTAGACAACGTCTAACTAAGATATTGACTTGCACTTTGACATTGGCACTGCTACTGTGTTTGATTGCACTGTCAATCTAAAAAAATCTTTCAAACTAGCAGTAAAACATGTAATTGTTTAACTTCATTCTGCATAAGCTTTTCTGTCCAACACTTGCTTTCGTTGTGTAGCTGTGATAAGATCCTATACGTTGTATAGAAGCAGTAGATAGTGTACTAACTCATTGTGCGCAGCATTAATTCACTATTTTTGAATATTTTATGGGCACTTAGCAATACCTATCTACAATTATTCTCGGTTAATTATGGCAGGACATTATATTGTTTTACACAATAAATTGGACATATTTTTTAAGATGCTCATTCGCTTTCTCCTGCATGGCTGCATGACCTGACTTCTTTGGCAAAGTGTGAGTGCATTCATTGCTGGTGTCTTTTGAAGGAAAGCGCTGTAACATTAGCATGACTATTTTCTATTTATTATTATCCATAGGACTCAGTAGTGTTGTGGGTAGGTATGCTCCTTGAGATGTCGTTCAGGCTGTGTAAGTGGAGTTGGCAGTCATGGTGTGTCTGCTAGAGTGATGTGTCCCCACGCCCCAAAATGTGACCATTCACTGATGTGGCAATGCCATTCCCCCATTAAAGCTGTGTTACACCAGCAGAGCACAGAGGAAGGGAGTGCACCTTCGCCTTGCCTGCACCGTGCTTGCTTCCTTAGGTACGAAGTGTATGTCCCTGGGATTTATAGCTTTAAAAGATTACTACCTGTGTTAAAAAAAATGGCGTTAGTAAGCTGTAGCACTGTATGACTAACATCAAGTGGGATGCAGAGTTCCCACAGAGCTATTAAAATGCTGCAGAAACCCCTCTTCCAGCAGCTCTGTTGCTTTCTTTCAGACCTCCCACAAGAAGAAACTGGGAGTCTCATGAAATTGTGCCAGTCTTTGTGTAGCAAAATGTATTAAGAATTAAAATTAGATCACCAACATTTTATTCTTTAGTCAACACTATTACAGCTTGAATTCAGAAATCCACAGATAAAAATGCACCGATTCACTGAATTTATCTGTCCTCATGTTGAAGTACATTTTAAGTACAAGCAGGTAGATACTCACAACTGGAAACCCACGTTTCAGAGAAGTTTTACTTTTTTAATTTAAACATACTGTTCAGTAGTATTGAGAGGGAAATCCTGGGGTTTGGATCTTTTGCTATTTCTTTGATACAATACTTGGAACTCTTCCTTCATTTTCATTATTGGAATTGTTTTTAAACAGTTGAAAATAGCACTTCAAATCAATTAATCTTAAGTATTTCAGCTTAATACTGAGAATTTATTGTCATCCACTTACTTCCTCTCCATATTGAATGTTTAATGCCAGCTTGCTTGCTTATGCTTACTTCGTAAATTAGCATTATCCACCCAGTATCTGCTTGTTTCTGAAGAATTATTATACAAAGCCTCATTTTAAGGAGGTCAGACCCCTGCATGATGATTTGTTGTTCATGAATCTACTTTGTGCCAATTTGTGTGTGCATGTGCAATCAGAAGTGACTTGGAGTGAGTGAGATAATAATCATCTGCTGCTGATATGAAGACTTCCTCTATTCGACTACCATGAATCAGGCTGATTCCAAGTGAATGAGATTTTAATCACCTGTCACTGCCGCCAGCACTTTCTCTATATTTATGATAATTTTTTTTTGTCTTTTTATTGAAATCAGTGTTGACTGAATCAAGTAATCCTGATTAGCAATCTCACTGTATCCAGTCAAGAGTGAAATGCATCAGAGCATTATTGGTACACTGAACATACTGAAATTGAAAAAAAAAAAAAAAAGGCTAGACTAAGTGTGTCAGCGCATTGTCTTGGTTATAGGTGAGAGCTGGAATGGGTGAGCTCGTTTTAATTGTTCCCCAAACTTGAACTGTTGCTCGTTATACGTGGCTAATGTGGAACGGTGGCGGTGTGCGGTGTCTGACTTGCAGCCTTGCAAGTTACTCTGCGGGTTGGCTCTGCTTTTAGTTACACCTCTCGAGTGCCCGTGGGACAGGGAGAACGAAGGGTGGCATGCATGGAAATCATGGCAGCACGGGGCAGCCTTCCTAAAAGGAGGCATTTTCTTTAAGTATTGTAATATATCTATATCTTAGAATTATAGAATATCCGAGTTGGAAGGGACCCACGAGGATCATCAAGTCCAATTCCTGCATCACCAAAGGACAATACCCCCCCCCCCCCCAAAAAAAAAAAAAAAAAAAAAAAAGACCTTGTGTCTGAGAACATTGTCCAAATGCTTCTTGAAATCCAGCAGGCTCAGTGCAGTGACCACTGCCCTGGGGAGTCTGTTCCAGTGCCCGGCCACCTTTCGGTGAAGAACCTTTTCCTGATAGCATACCTTTTATATATATAAATGCTAAATACGTGTATATTTAAAGAGAAGAACAACAGTACCACTCAAAAACCGTGACTTGGACCAGTGTTTTTCCAGAGTGAGGTACAACCACTTTCATACAAGTTCCTACTTTTTATTTGCAGCAGTGTCGTTACCATGTGTCATAGGAAATTTCAGATCTTTTCCTGCTATGGCAGTAAACCCAGAACATGACAAATATGTGCCCTCATTGTTTTTAAGAAGAGTTATTCCAAGGGCTGCCCTTTCAGCATCACAGTGAGGCCGGCAACTCAAAGCAGGGCCATGGAGCTCCGCACAGTGCTTTCCAAAGGAGGCGATGGAAGCACAAAAATATTCTGGTTACTATTATTCTGAGCCTAAGTACACCGCAATTAGGCATCTCTATATTCAATCCAGTCCTCAAATCATATTTTGCTACATTACATAGTTATAAGTATCATAAGAAATTACACTGCTAATAGTACGATAACTGCAGTAGTGCTGGAGGGAAAGAAACGTGTACTAATGAGTACCGAGGCCTGCTCCTCCTAGTCCTGTTCCTTCAGTGTTGCTGGGGCTGGGGGTTATCTATTTATTTATTCCTTCTATTTCCTTTCTTGTGCTTCTTACTGTTTTTTCCATTTATTTAGTAGGGATGGAAATTTAGCTGTATCCCCTCCTTTCTTAAGAATTTTGATATACTCCTAAAAAAAAAAATACCTCTTACAAAGACCCTGCCAATGCCAGGGGCCTCTGCTCCAGACATGGCCCCTGGCTGACTTGGCCTTCTTCCTCCCTCCCTCGTTCTCCTCAATGTCATCTTCTCCCCAGCACAGCCGTGCTTCAGTACTTTGTCATCCGTTCTCATCCATCACTCCTGGTTTTGCCACCTTTGTTCCGCTCTGAACACGTCGGCAGCCTTTCTGCCACCTTAGGCTTTCTAGCACCGTGGCCACCTGACTGCTTTCCAGTGCCGTCATGGTCAGTCATACGAAATCTCAGAAATCTTTTCCTTCCTTAGTTTTTGTCTTCCGTGCTAGGCTGACTCTTTTCTTTTGTCTTCCTTCCTGTTCATAAAGCTTTGTTTGGTTTCAGGCCTGTTTGCATGTGGTCTCTTTCACCCCAAGAGCAACAACTATCTGCCTGTGAAGTGATTTACAGCTCTGTCACTCGTCTCCTGCCTTGTTTTTCTCTGCAGACCTATACCTCAGCCTCTCTTTTGAGTGCCTCTTTCAGAGAGCTTGCAGCAAAATTGAGCTAAATGCGAGTTAACAGCAGTTAAATGCAAGCAGCTAAATGCAAGAGTTAACAGCAGTTTCAAACTATTCCAGTTTCAGACGGTGCCGTTGATGCCGTAACTGATCTCTGTCACCTGTGTCACAGCGCCAGAGCTGTCTTTGAGTACATCACTTTCACGCTACAGACAAATTCTTCTCCCATAATACCAGCTTTTTTTTTCTTTCCTTTTTCTCCCATTAAAAGGAAGAATTCTTATACTGGGTCTTCTGCTTTCAGCAGTCTCCCTCCTTCATCCTTCTTGCCATTTCCTTCTTCTGCTTCAAAAGGCAGTGAAACCTTCACTCTGCTGTTGTTCTCGCCATAAAACCATCATAGGCTCTGTCTTACCTATTGCATTAAATACAAATCACTTTCCCTGCATTCAAGACCTTTGCAATTTACTGATCTTATTTAATCCTACCAAGTGTAAGCCTTACCTTTTCCTCTGGCTTGTCAGCTGCACCAGCACTGCCAACAGCCCTTGTCAGCTTGTGTATATTTTAAGGGCAGACTCCTGAGTTCTTCCTCATGTATAAGATATGAAAATCCCCTATTCCTTGATGTAAAATATAAAAACATTTATTTGTTCTCCTTCAGTTGTCTCCCCTTATTCATCTCGCTATGGTTATAGCAAGATGTAGATCAGTGCCAAAAGGAGGGTAAGCCAAGAAAGAATACTGGCTTCCTCATTATCCCCGTGTTGTGAGAAAGGGTAGTTTCTGAAAGCAGTGGTTGTGGACACATGTTCTGAAATCTGTGTTTCTGCCTCTGCCATCCAGAAAAATAGAAAATGGGAGGAGTGTTGCTGCATACCCACAGGACAGGGAGGTCTGGCAGGGAGCTGCTTCTTAAAGGGAGGGAAGGAACTGGCGTGCTGCTGTGCTTTCTGCTTCCCCTACTGTCTGTCCGTGTCCTTGTCCTCATCCACTGGCCATGAACTCTTCGTGCTGCTCATTGACCCTCCATCTTAATTACATTTTTGGATGTAAAGTCAGGGTCTGGCTTCACTGGGAGCTTTCTTCAGAACTCAAACTGAAACCTTTGTCTGGACCAAGCCTTCTGGTTTTACCATGAATAAAGAGCAGCTGATGGGCCCAGGTGTTGTCCTGTAGCACAGAAGGATAGTATATACATCCTGCAGTATTTCTCTGCATTTTTGTTTTGTTTTCTACTTTCATCCTTATGCTGTATCATCTACTTACATCACTATACAGACAGTCTCTTTATTTTCTTTTAGTTATTTCTTACGGATACCTTCTCATAAGTCAGTGAGCCAAGTAAGCACATGTTTAGCTGTTTTAATCCTTCAACAAGAATCAACTTCTTCACCTTTCACTTATTTTCCTGCCACCACTACACTTCTTCATTACTTCCAAAATAGCTTGCAGATCAGCTGCCCATTCAGATTTATTAAATAATGCATATGATATGCATATCCATACTCCATGTGTATCTGGACGCGTTACCTCTCAACAGCTACATATACATTTCTTTCTTACTATATGAACAGATTTTCTCCTTCAAAAAGCAAAGTTCTCCTTATTTGTAAAGGTGTGTTGGGCATTCTCAGGGAGAATTTCAGACGCTGTTGCTACCTATGTACTGCTCGTAACACAAGTTCAGGCAGAATAAATCTAAGCAGAAATTAAATAAGTTGCTTGATGCACCTCCAACTGACCTCAGCAGCCTGCAGAAGTTGCAGTAGAGTTCCTTTTTTGCGCAGTGGATTCGTACTGCTGATGGTGTGCTGGTGGCTGGCCGCTGAGGGCTGTAACTGGGGCAGATCCCCAGTGTAGAATCAGTTCTAGTTATTTCTGAATTGTCATTAATTTTATTCTTTTCCTCATTTACTAATGGGCCTAGTTTCTCTCTCATCTTTTTATCACATAAACAATTACATTAAAAGAACATTCTTAAGGCAGCAAAGGCTAGCATTCAGAAATTATAATAAAGGTTGCCCCTGCAAGCTTTGTTTGGACTCCCTGTCTGCACATTAGGATATTGGTTTTGGTTACATAATCAAAAACAGGGTTCTCCCCCCCCCTCACAAGCCTTGCCTCATTCAGGACTATTCAGTACTGAATAGTATTGAATTCAGTTCTGTTCAGTATTTTTTTCCTTCATTGTTCAGTGTGTGGTCCCGTTATGCCCAAGTTATTGAGGGCTATTCAAGTCCTGTCACAACAACTGCAAAACCAGCCCCAAATCCATGAGCATCTCACTGAGCTCATCACTGTTGTGTAGGTCTGCAACGTCTGTGTCACATGAAGTTTTATGATTGAAACTGAAGCAGGGAGAAATGAGGAACGCAGTAGCTAAGTCCATCTGTAGGTGCTGCACGGGAGATGCCTAGGATCCATTTTTTTCAGAGCCTGTGCCACTACGTAGTATTTCGTATGTCCTAAACACAGCTGTCGTTGCCTTCAGTTGTAGCAATATGCATATATATCATATATATATATCATATATATGTAGCAATATGCAATATAATCATAGTCTGGGGTTGCAAAGCAGGCACCTAAAAATGAGCCAAGCAGAATTATTACCTAGGACAAGTTTGGTTTCAGTAGACCTGGCTAGGGGTAGGTCTGAAGTATCATATGGAAAGTAGCTAATTACCATAGATGCCTTTCTTTCAAGCTTCTGACTTATCCTTTTCCCAATTTTTAACATTATCAACAAGGTATCAGGTGGGCTGATTAAAATATATATATCTTTAATTAATACATATCTGTAATTAATCTTTCATTTCAACTATATGAGGAAAGGTACAGAAAAGCATTTTAGCTACACGATCACGCAACATCTAATGCTGGATGGTGAGGGGATAAAATGAGGTCCTTCATGCAACTTTCTAGGTTCTTAAGAAAAACCTAGATATGATTTTCCTGTGCCCATGGGACGTCAGCAGCCTTGAAAGATTTAAACCCACTGCAGAGACCTTATCAAGCTTAGCTGTGGAAAGAAAACGATCCCTAAAATTTACCAGGCTTTGTTTGCAGCAGAGAAGTGATAAGGTTGTGAAACGTTGCATCCTATCTAAAATACAAAGCAGGGTAGCCTATTGGGAACATGTCCTCCTGCTCTTACTCCCAGAGAAGCTCTCTCAGCTAATTAATTAGCTTCTCCCTAGTTGAGGGCCTGTTGAAGAAAAAAAAAAAATTGCTCTGACCCCTTGTTGTTTAGTCTGAGTATTCAGGAGGAATAGAAAGGAATGCACTGCAAGTAGGCACCCTATACAGAAGGGTCAACATTGAAAATAATTGTTTTTACAAGGTTGGAAAAGAAAATAGAGGGAAAAATCAGCCTGGCCTTAGGATAATGGACCAAAAATAGCAGAAGGAAGGGGGATGAAAAGAAGCAAAGGGGACAGGGAACGATGTTGCATCAAATAAGAGGACCAACTGCATGCAGATAAAAACTGATGGGGATCAAGAAGTGACGACTAGAAGTGGTTTCCATCAAAAAGGGCCCTGGCTATATGCTCTCCCTTTCTGCTCAGTACCCTCTTCCAAAGAGAAGGTGACACCAATGTCACATATTGGCAGCGGACAGATTTGAAACGAAAGAACAACGTAGGGTCTCAAATATTAGGAGGTAACCAGGAAACCGTGAATTCTAAAAAAGTCAGAGAGAAAATAAATGCAAGGAAGTTGCTGCAGTTATTAAAAGATAAGATTTATAGGCAAGTTCATTTCAGCTGGTTGACTATCCAATCAACTACTGTTGCTAATTGGATTAGTTGCCAAAATAAGCTAAGAATAGAACCTTCCTTTTTCTTATTGTTAATGCTTTCCAGGCACAAAGTCCTTGTGGGCAAAAATTAAATCTTTATTTCTAGTAGCATAAAATTATCCTCTATAAAAATGAAGAACCTTAACACTTAGTAGTACCTCTTCTTCTACAGACCTTACAGTGGTTAACAGTCTTCTGCAATTACAGTGTGCTGTGAGATGGAACATTCTTGTTCTCCTCCAAATCAAGTGGTTTGTGGCAGATGCCTACTATTGTTCCTCTTTATTTTGTCATTCTTTCTTGTCCTTTCTCGAAGAATTTCATTGCTACATTTTCCGCAGTTGACTTACAGCTTTCTGGCAATATAAATACTTCTGACATAATGGAACAACCCTGGAGAAACCCTTAGGTAATTTCAGAGTGCCCCTTAATATGGAAAACCCTGAGCATCCCCCTATTAAGTTTTTTTTTTTTTTTTTTTTTTCCTCCTGAAGCCAGCACAGCTGTTTACAAAACAGCACTCTGAACAGGAAATCTGTTTCTCTTTCATTGCTTTATAAAAGTACATCTAACTAATAACCTATAAATAAGTTACATATATAATACAGGCTCTGTGCTGTCTTCTGCCCTGTAAAACAGCAGAACCATTGAAATACATCATAATATCTTTTATATTTTAGTATTATTTTATTCTCTGTGTTAATACATCCTATCAAACCAAAATAAGTATATAGCTTACCTTTTCTTGGCAACACAGGATGAACTTTTGTATAGGTTGCCCAGTGCAGCCCACAGTTGCCACCTCAAGTAAGCAGGTTGTTTCTTGGGAAGATCTGTTATTCAGCTAGTATTAACCCACAAGACTAAACGAATGATTAATTACTGCAGGCTCTATCTTCAGAGTTTAACTTTAGATTTTTACTTCAGCAAAGAAGAACCCTGTAACTTAGAAATGGAAATGTTCTGAAGTCCTTTATAAAGCTTCATCACAGGTGAAGGACACTTTGCAAGAGGATGAGACGACACCATCTGATGGAGTTGTATGTAATCCTCCCCAAAGGACAGAAAATGTTGTCTTTCAGTAATGCAATTGACAAGGAATAAACATAGCAATGAAGGCAGGATGGCTTCAGAGTGGGAAGTTTTACATCCAGCTTGGGTTTTGGGCTGCTCACACCCAGCTGCCAAATGATGGAGTTCATTGCAAACGCAGCCTGAGCTGCCTTCTGCGTGTTGTGGAAAGCAAAAGGATGGTGAGCACAGGTGCTGAGCTCATGAACCATCATCCCTGCTTCATGCAGCCTTCCTTATGTTCATCAGAGAAGCGAAGGTTGCTGTACCTTGAATTTAAAAAGACTTTCAGCAAATTATTTCAGATGAACTAAAGCTTATTCTCTCTTTTTCGCCCTCCGTACTTTAATCAGACTTCCTGGATAGGCTAGTACTCATGCAGGTGGCAAACACATGGGAGTATCTCAGAGTGACAGCCTGTTACTGTCTGTGGAAATGATAGTTTGAAAACTGTGATTTTTTGTAGTAATATGCTCATTTCACAGTCTTGTGTGAAGAACTAAATTAACTCTTGTTTTGTCTGCTATGGTGTAAACCCCTATTCCATTAACAAGGGTGGCTGTTTTCATGAGCGGATGGTGGTAGTGCTGAGCACCATGCAGAAAAAGTGAACACAGGTGATACATACATACATTTTATACATTTTCCATCAATTAAAGTCAAAGCAAAACACACTTTTCTAGACAGAGACCAAGGAACTAATTTTAAGGGTAAACAAGTGAGCACAAAGCAGATTTCCAAAGAAACCTCCTTGAAAATTAGCTTGAGTTTTAATTCTAATTAGTAAATAAATGATATATAAGTTATTAGTTTGGACCTCTTTTCAAGCCTGGTGTGAAAAAATAATCAAAATGCTGCCTATGCAGAAACTGGAGCAGCCACGTCTGCCCAAGTGCGCAGACATCCCAAAACGGTAGCACTGAGAAGCAGCAACTATCCAATTCATCTCAGCTCTGAAAACCGAACTTGCAAATTACATCTCATGCCTGTCATCAAACCGTTATCAGCTTCTCCTCTGCCGAGCCATATAGATATCAAGATACGTTTATCTATCCCAGAAATCCCGGCTCAGATTAGGTGCCAACACGTCCACCTGTTACTTGCTCATCTTCTGGATTTACTCATCTGCCCAACAGGGTCTTACGAATACATTGGAGTACTTTTAATTTGAAGCTCTCATCATTGCAGAACTTGGACTTTCATGCACAATGTAAATTTTCATATCAAACTAATCAATAGGGAAAAATACCATATACATAGTATTTGAATTCATTTAATATACTTGATGCTGTCACAGAGGCACTGCAATTACCCTAGAGACTTTGCAGTAAAGCACCAAGAGTCTCGACTACACCTAATAGACAAACATTGCTCTTCACGCCCAATCAAAGCCATCAAAGAGGAAGGATGGTTGATTGTTTGCAGGTAGTAACTGAAATATCTTGTCCCGTAATAGTTACACAAAGCGGATCTCATCAGATAAAGCATCCACCTAACTTTTGATACACACCTCGATGTTAAGTGGTAGCATGCCGTAGGGAGCTGCCATCAAACGTTTGTCTGGTTGCACCTACCTTTGGGCAGGACTCATGGGCAGTTACCGGTGTTCTCTGGTAAAGGAGACTCCTCTGCAAACACTCCTGGATAACCCAAAAGACTAAGAAACCCAGCTGAGACACATTTGCAGCTAAATCTGATCCAGCTGTGTAGAACAGGGCTTATTATCAGAAAAGTTTGGGGAAATACCCAGAATGTCATGCAGTTCTACTAATATTAGCTTTAGCAACTCACAATTATAATGACTAATTGGAGCCATCACTCATTGCTATTGAGTTCCCAGGTGAAAACTATGGACCAGAACCTCCATTAGCATAAATTAGCATTGGAAAGTCAATTAAGTTACACTGATTTTGCACTAGTTTTACTGTCTTTTATAAGGCTGAGAGAAAAAGCCTGACTTCTGTTTTTATTTTTTCATATATTTGTTTTCCTCCAAAGCAAATTATCATTACATTTTTAAACAGATCTCCATAAGCATACACATCCTCAGCTAGAATATAACACTGATATTATTTTGCTAGGTAGAGCAGGCTTGCTTAGCTGCTTTCTTGGACGTGTTCTGTGACTTTCAAATTGATTTCAGTGGGCTGAATTGGTGCTGTGCCTCTCAGAGTTAGGATTCAGAGGGGATAGAAGTGGTTTCCATGAAAGGTCTCTTCTGTGGAACTTGCTCCCATTCCCATCACAGGAGTGGAGAAGTTTTTTTTGTTTTGCTGTATTATGTATGTGTATGCAAAGTAGAGACAAGGGGAAATACAAAAGAAGAGGGTAAAACTATGAAACGTGATGATACAAACTGATTTAAGGAAAACAGAAGAACATGGCCACTTGCATTGTACTTATACTTTAACGTGGGTACCTGAATTGGTAGCTTCAAACCAGCACTATTTTTTGGTAACATAAATCTTAGTGGAAATCTGGCAAAATGGTACAGAAAAACGTCTGCAGGTTGATAGATAGTATAAATGTCAAACAGAACGTTCTAAATTTTGCCCTAACTAAAAGTTATTAGACATTCAGGAGAATATTCCTGAAAGGAACAGAGGCATGTGCAAAAACCAGGGGTTTGTCAGCCCTCTCATTCAACAGAGCTGTACAAATGAATAAGAGCATATGAACTATATGACAGTGAAAATACAAAAATCAATGGAAGGTAGAATGACAAATGCAAGAACTTTGAGAATTTTTGCCCCGTACAGTGCACAGGTGCTCATTTGTGTTTTCATTTAAAACATCCAAAGAATAAAAATAAAAAAGTCACACCAGCAGAGGGTTTTAGGTTTGTTCTAAAACCTATCTTCCATCTGCAGAGATAGATCAGTGTCAGGCTGGCCCCGTGCCACTTTGGGACTGAACAAGAGAACAAGCCTGAGGTCTACTGAGTAGAGTGCAAGTGTATTTGACGTAATGAGAAATTCCCCGAAGCATAATTTTTCATTTACAGTGGCACCAGTGTATCTGACCTGGTCCACCAGGAAACGCTCATGCCAATTTTCAGGCAGAAGACACGAGCTGAATTTTTTTACATCTAAGCCATGCTTTTAGCTTGCTGGATCGCCACAACCCGTTCAGTTTACCAGAAGGGTTTCAGACGACATGATAGGGATGTAGGTGGCAGTGGCTGCTCCAAAACTCCTTGCTTTCTGTGACAAATTTTTCAGGCCGATTTCCTACCTCCACCACTGCCACCTAGGTAGCAAATGGCTGCAGGAAAATATTCTGGGCTAAAATATTTTCTTAGGCCTGACTTCTTAGTTCTTTTTTTTTTTTTTTTTTTTTTTTTACATTTGCACTTGAATGCTCTCCTGTGGAACCTCCACATCCCCCAGGTATTTCCAGTCAACAGATTTGGCTGATATCAAGTGTCATATGGGGAGAAAACAGGTCCTCGTATTTGCTTCCTTCTGTTTTATTTCAGCTTAGCTGCTATTCTAGTTACCCCTGCTAAGGGTTTTAGAGGCGCAGTGTGTATCGGAGGGGGCCTATGAGTGCTGTGGGGTGGCACAGCTCTGTGATGGAGGAAATGGCACTCGTGGGCCCTCGGACAGCCGGCGTCCCCAGCCCACAGCCCTCGGGGAGATGGATGTCCCTGCTCCGAAGAATTTCCCCATGTGCTTCAGCCAGGACTCTGTTGTGATGGGAGAAGACTTCCGTGGGTAGAGCCAGCAAGGACAGCTGCTTAGCGGTGCCCTTCTCCTGGCTGGCTTCCCCAGCGTGTCCCTGCCCCTTCACACAAAGGGGAGCACGCGGGCCTGTGGTGCAGCACTGACGGGAAGTTTATTGAGCAGTAGCTGGATGGCGTTTGCTGCAGCACCAA
>NC_048898.1:34600190-34607690 GCF_011077185.1 Oxyura jamaicensis | reverse complement strand
TACAGCGCACCAGAATGGTAATTATAAAAAGTTAGGGGGGTTGCAGAGTTGGTTTTTTTTTTGCACTTTACTTAAACAGTGCAGATAGAAAAAGAATATATACAGCAGTTTAATTTGATCTATTTATAGTACTGAGAAGGGGCATCATTTTATATTGGATATGCTGTGAAAACTGTGGGAGACAAACATGTTGCAATTTCACAATCTTGTTCTTAATATTATTGAAAGAGAGCTGTTCTTGGCAGTAATAAATTTAACACAAAAATCAAATACAAAACAAATTTATTCTTCCAGAGCTGATACCCCAGTCATTTCTTTCTTGTCTTGCATTAAGCTTTAAAATCAACTGTCACTCCCTATCGATTGCATCTGAATTGTTATCTATATTTCTCAAAAGTACTCTTGACAGTTAATACAGTGTAAATTATAATCTGGGGAAATGCTGCTTGTATTTGGCAGCAAATTGCTTAGATTCTGACTAAAGCTGCTTTTATTTTCCATCCTTTTCTTGAGGCCATCTATTCTAGTAAGGATCATTCAGTCCAAATTATTTTAAATTTACACTCAGCTACTATGTAAATCATATTGGGGAAATCAGTGTAGGAATCAATCCTGAATTCTGCACAACATTTGAGTGTATAGGTATTAAATTAATAAAGAAATGGCACTGCACGACGCAGCGGCAGGGAGAGTTCAGGCTCTGCTTTGCATTGCAGCTCCTTCTCCAACCAGGTGAACCATCCACAGGTTCACTGTGTACAAGCCCAGAATTTTAAACAGGCAGGAACCAAAGGGGCTGCCCCCGGGCATGGCCAACAGGCCAATGATGGGGTTTTGGTGATGAGGGTAGGGTTGAAGAGAAGCAGGTGGAGCTTATTAATACAGCCCAGCACACACTCCCGAGAAGGTAGGCCAGTCATTACAGAATTACACTGTTTGAATTGAACTGTTCTGTAGGAAGAGAGTATGTAAAGAGAAATAAAGCAAAAGTAGCAAGGTATTGTGGCCCGATGGAGGACTGCCGCCTCCCCATTGCTAAAGAGCGTCTCAAGAGCTCCTCTAGGGAGTCGATTTAAACCTCACTGGGACAAATGCCTAGTTCTAGCTCTAGAATCTCAGATTGATTTGTGTCACAGATTTGCATTCCTTCTGAAATAAGACCAGGAACAACTGGTTCAAAAAATACAGATAAAATTAAATAGATTTAGGGTTTGTTGTGGACAATGCGTCGGTCAGCCGACTACTGTTCGTGGATTGGTGCGGTGGTCAGGGCCGCATCTTTAGAGGACAAGGCTTGCATTACCCTGTGTGGAAAGCGGTGCATTTATCCATTTATTTCAATATATACAAATAAAGTGTCAATGCTGAAGTGGGAATAAGCTCCTCGTTGTGAAGTTGAGCTTTGTGTTGCGCTCCGTGTGGAGATCTGCTTTAAGCCAGCGAATGCACCGCAGTTTTCTTAATGGCTGTCAGCGGTGGCGTGAGCAATGCATACAGTCACAGTTGTAATTATTTCCTCTTTTAGTTCTTTGCCCTACTATAATGTGTGTGTTCAGGATATACGGAGATGTAAATACAAAATGTTTCAAGTGTCCTGGTGGATGGATGTGCTAACATTTATATCTTTCAGCTGAAGAAAGTAGCATTTCCCAAAACAATTCTCACAAGGAAGTGTCACAGAGCCTCTGATTGTCTAGAAATTAAAAAAACATACAAAAAAAACCAACCCTCTGGTAAAGTGAAATATCTGATGGCAAATGTGAGTTGTTCATTGGTGCCCACTATCTCCTTCTACTAAAGACTGTGAGTTAGCTGTAGCCAGCAAAATCAGTTCTTGTATTTTGAAGTACTTCATTAAAGTTTCTCAACTTTTTATTTAGCATCAAAAAAACTATCTTCTTAAAAGGGATAGGGATATCAAAGGTGGAGAAAACTAAGTAAATCAGTCCAGATATCCTCTGAAACTGTAGTTCCACCAACAGGATTAGCATCAGACAATAAAACTCGATGTTTTGTACTCTGGATAATTCATACTAGGAGAAACGCTAGTAATGAGTTTAAATACTAGTTCCCTGATTTTTCCTAGCTCTTACTGGGCTGCAGGAGGTGAGGGCCAGGAGACTGCCTGCTCCTCGGCAGGGTCCTGCTGGGAGCCGGGCGCTGCTCCTCCCGTGCTCCCTTCCCACCAACAGCGGTGGGGGCATGGCCCCGTGGGCTGGCCCAAGGAGTCGGAGGCACTAGGAAAGAAACACGGTGAGCTGCGGAACTATGAGCTGCGTATAGTTAGAAACTATCTTTCTAACTCTGAACTCACACATTATGGTTCTGTTATGCTGCTTTCTGGACCCAAAATCAGCATTTCCGAGTCTGAATTTTATTCTGCTTTTAGCAAATAGTTGTGGAAACCACTGACACTGCTAGTCTCTTATGGTTAAATTATGTGTTCGGAGTTAGCTGGAGTATAGATTTAGTCTTGCTGCTGTTGCACAGAGTCCATTGTAAGATAATTTGTCCCACTCAATTAGACTAAGTTGTCATGTGGGAAGTGCTGAGCCACCACAGCCGGGCGGCCGGCGCAACCAAAGCCAGCGTGCTCGGGGCTGGCGTGAGCAGAGCCCGCGGCCAGGCAGGGGCTGGGTGCTGTCACAATGATCGTGCCCCAGCTCAGCTAGAGGTCCTCTGGAGAGCTTCCTCTGACGGTTCACAGAGGAGGCGGCGTTGGTTGCAGCCAGCAACACTTCCACCTTCCAATTTTAAGAGTAGGGAATTGCAAAGAGAAATATATTAAAGAGTGCTGAGGTGGAAAAGTCGAACACCGACCATTTAATATTTGGCAGCATCAAGGTTGCCTATTGTAACCTGAATTTTGCTCCCTTTCTGGATAAAAAGTCTGATAAGGTCTTCAACTGCATGCTGACTTCTCTTGCGTGTGACCCTTTCTGGAGCTGGTGCCCACTGTGTGTGTTTTTCACGTGTAGCAAAGGTGACGTACCTACGTGTTTCTGTTCATTCCTCGCTGAGGTTGGGTAACATTTTGTGCCTGAGGCAGGAGAAGGAAGGCATTACTCCTCCAGTTGGGTCCTGCTGACCCAAGGAGTTAAGTCTCAAATATGTCTATTCTATGTCTATTTCTGTCACGTAGGTTCTGTGTCATATTCAACAAGTCATTCCCACTTTTTCAGTGCTGCAGCACCCTTCTCTGCCTCGTTCACTGTTTCTGACATTTGGAGCTTTAATTTTAGGTGTGCTGAGTGCTTGCACTGCATCTGGTGTCAGCAGGAACTGTTTTGTGGCCTCTGCTATGAAAAGCTCTGAACACTTCTGGTTGTGCAGGGTAACCGGGACGTGGGACAGAGGGAAACCTTGACGGATACAAACTATAACATAAATAAGACTTAAGGATATTCAGCCAGGGTGTGGTAGATCACTCACTGGTAAGCAAAGCTGTTGATGACGGAGTGTGGATCTCCCTCAGCTTGCAGTGGTCCAGGTGGAGCCGGCCCTGAGGTCCAGAGCTGCCCCTGGGCAGTTGGCTGGGCCCTATGAAACGCTCCCGCACCTTCACACTGGCACCCGGCGTGTCCAGCCGTGCTCGTCTCTGTCTCTTTGTACTTTACCCTCACTGAAAGCTAGTAATAGAGTAGTAATTTCACCTCGCAGAAGGGCTGTGCTGTTAATTTTGAAATGCTTAAGTGCGATGGGGAAGATGTCTGCAAGGAGGTTGATAAGACATCGACTTAATAAATGACAAGGTTAGGAAGATGTGCCCTGTGGAAGTCCTGGCGCTACATATTTTTCAGGGAATATAAAACACGTATGAGGTAATGTTAATGATCATTCTCCATCCTGTACACTGAGTAGAAAAGAGACTTTACATATAAGAAAGCGATAAAATATAATCGTGTAATTTAATGCTAATAAATCAATGCTATGGAAAGATTGCCCGAGCATTTGTTAACTCGTGGGTAGTTAACAGCGAACATTTCTTTAATGTAAAGCTCCTCTTTAATTTGCAGATATACATTAGTGAAAGCAGTAATGAAAAACTTATATTTATTTTAAGATATTTACAAATTGATGTGCTGTTCCATTTCAAAAGAGAATGTAAAACAATGGTTTTATCCTCTCACCGCTGTAATCCTAATTTGTTAGTTGTTTAGTTGAAGGAAGTTTATAAATTAAAAAAAAAAATCATAATCATTATACCAACAACAAGACTGATTAATTAATTAGTGTTTACTGATATATGCAGCTATTCCAACTTTCAAAGTGTCCAGCGCAAAGCTAAATTACTTTGCTGTTGTTCTGGTTTGGCATTTATGGTAATTTGTCAAGCCGATATGCAGTAATGGATTGACTCATATAACGAAGGCTATAATTGCAGCTGTTAGGTGGGCCTTCTTTATCTCAGCCTGTCCGAGTCCCCATTCCTGCATGATTTCTTGCTGTGCCGAAGCCATGTGTGTCTTGTTTTGTTTTAATACATTACTGACCCAGGGTCTCAGGTTACTGGGGTTCCTGTCATACATTTAGTTCCACTCTCATAAAGCATTGCACAAAAAAATGCTGTAACAAGGTAACAATCATTGCTCAATATACTAAGTATAAATGTCAGAGTGTAAAACTTGACTGCAGGAGAGCAGTGCAGGGGGAGATAATAATTGAAAATAGGACACTCCAAGCTATAACAGCACGGCTCTGAGTTATAAGGGCTCCTTCAGCATCATGCAATATGTCTGCTATGTCCTGCTTATCGTTAAAAGCTTTATATCAGCCACCTCTTTGCTACCTATATTACACCGTATCGGCACGTTTTGTTTCGGTAGGCAGAAATGCTCTGGCAACCTCACCCCTCCACGTTCTCCTCCACAGTGGCAAATACAGCATGAGCCACGGCATCATCACCAACTGGCCTTGGGTACCTGGAGTAGCGTTGTGATGGACAGAAAATTTAGTAGAACAAAGCATATGTTTAATTGCTTAGCACTTTTTAAGTGTCCTCTCCTTTGGCGATCATACCTTTACCCTGACACACCGCTTACTTTTAGCAGTGTCTAAGTGTGACACCAGATGTTTCAGAAACTTGTCTTTTAATCCTTGATAACTTACATAATTGAAGAAGTTAACAGGTTGTTCACTTAATGGGGATCATTTATACAGGATTTTTATAATAACTTGCTGGAAGGGGGAAAAACCACTCTTGGCTAATATGAAGCATATTTTGCATTTATTATGGGAAATTTTTTTCAGGTAGGAGGTGAGGAGACAATTTGGGAATTTTCGTTAGCTGAAAAACTGCATATTAAACATGAATTGTGATTTTCCATCTGGCCCTACTGGTTAGGAAGCTGCAGTTGGGCATGATCTTCACTGTCAATCAACAGTCCCCAACTGCGAGATGCAAACCTCATGACGAAGCCCACCCCAACTCATTAAACCAAAGCAAACTGTATGAAGTGCGCCGCTGTGTGATTTTAATATTTGGTGCATGTGACAGGATCATTTTAGTGATTTGCAGGATTTATCTCCTCTTAAAAGTACTGCCTAAGGCTACTCTAATTGGTAGGAAAGCAAATTCCCCCTTCTCCTCCTGTCACTCTTTGTTTTATTTACTGAGAACTGCCGAAACCTATTTACACAATAATGAGGATAAATCACCGTGATGCTTTCAACACAAAGAGAAATGTTGCGTGAGTTGAAAGCTGTACAATTAAAACTAAATTCAAAATATTTCTGAAGTAGTGTCTACAGTTAGTGATAGTGAAATAAAATTAAGACAAACGATATGAGTGTACATTGCGACTCGTTCAGATAGACAGTTAAAATCAGAATTCTTGAGGCATCTTTTATGACGGACAATTTCATTGAAGATTGCAATTAAGTAAATGTATGTAAGTTGCTCACAATCGTCCAGATGTTCCCCCTAGATACGTACACAGCTATTTCATTTTCTTCTGCGGAGCTCAGCTCCTTCCACCACGGTCGCCTCCTCCAGCGGGCACCCCCTGGACCCCGGTGGCGGAGGCTGGGGTGTCACAGACGGAGGATCGCTTCACGGTGTGGGCGGCAGGCTGCGCCCCATCCACTCACTTGGCAGAGGGGTGACAGCTTCGAGAACAGCCTCACCAGAGGCTGGAGAACCCAGAACGGGTGGCACTGACCAAACCCCTCTGCAGGGCACGCCGCGGCTGCTCGGGTGTGTGCGAGCCCCTCGGCCTAAAACGAGGCCACACTGCTAAAACCGAGAAGCCACTTTGTGCACCATGAAGAGAACGTCGTGTCTTTTGAGAGCAGGTGTCTTCTGTGTGCGGGACACAGGCGGGTGGCAGGTGCTCAGTGGTGTTTGGGAGAGGTGGCAAAACCATGGGGCGGTCCTGTCGGTGGCCCTGGGTGGATGCAAAGCTCTTGCTGAGGCTCCAGCACAGAACAGATATCCTCCTTGCTGTTAAGTGCAATGTAAGATACCAATAAGTGTAATCATGAATAATTAAAGATGTACCTCTTATTAGAACACAGGTTTTACGCTATCTGTAAACAGAACTGCATTTTCATTGAAGCAAATGGAAGAAAAATTCTTTGCACGGAAGCTTTGCAAGGTATTTTTCAGAAATGTTACAATAAAGTATTTAAATAACACTTCAAAATTACAACATTAATGTAAAAACTTATAAAATATTAATGTCTAAAATAGCCTTTGCAGAAGGTACAAGTCTGTTGATTCCAGTGAAGCTGGAATTATGCCACCAGGTGTTTGTTGCGTCTACGTAAAATCTGAAGAATTTCCTGTTTGGTTTAGATCCCCCAATAACTGATACCAGTGGCAAAAATCACCCTGATATTAGTGTTGGAGGGCCCAGCCTTGCAGCACCAATGTGCACAGAGGTCGGTAAAAGTGCATTCCTTATGGCGAATCGCATGGGTAGGGTCCGAGTTGCGCTCACAGTCAGTTCCGTGTACAATACCCGTAGGCAACCCAGAGCCCTGGGCATCACTCCCGCAGGGCAGCTGATCCGTGCACCATCCCTCTGGACCCCGTCCCAGTGTGTCCCCAGGCACTCTGCAAGCCATCCCTCTGGGGGTGGCAGCCAGCAGGGCCCGGCGGGTGGCCCCATGGAGAGCAGCGCAGCTCGCTGCCCACGGTGTGGCCCCACGGCTCCTGCCCTGGCCAAGGCTGACCACTCTTTAAACTTTGCTTTTTACCCCCTACCTCCTGCCCCCGAACTGCGCCTGGGGTTATCTGTACTTATTTCCGTGTGTCCTTCTTTAGCCGGTGAATTTGCTTCCAGGCAACAATATTAAGATGTAGTTTTCTGGTTACTTAATTACGAAGTGGCAATCTGTTAATGTCTACATGTTCCTGTGTTTCCACGCGTGTCACTTGTTAGCAAAAAACTGAGACTGGAATAAGCATGGGGGTTAAATGGTGGAGCTCGAGCTCAAATGGTAAATGTCTTTCCTTAAATAACATTTTTATTTTTATTGTAATTTCGTTAAATGTAA
>NC_048898.1:34570190-34580190 GCF_011077185.1 Oxyura jamaicensis | reverse complement strand
GATGAGAATTACCATTTGATTTCAAATGTCTTCTCTTCTGCTGCTCTCTCTTGCCCCCACCCTGGAGCATCATTGTGCCCCTGTGGACAGCTCCTGTTCCAAAGAACTTCAGAATTGCAGATAATGATCCAAATCTGAGGTTTTTTTACTCATGGAAGTAGAGCAGGCTTGTCGTATCATAACAATTCTGCATTTTGTAGTATAGTAATATCATATCTGTAGGCTTAATTGAACATGCTAACTGCGTACCTGAAATACAGATGAAAATGAAACAGAATTATTGGAGTAAAAATTGTGCCAGCAAAGCTGATGAAGTATTGTGTCTTCTGTCCTTTTTGAATCTGAAGTTGGGAAAATCTTATTTCATGAAGGGACGGAGGCTACCTGTAACTGCACATTCAAGCTTTCTTCCTTAGCAGTGGTCTGACTGCTTGCATGTTGTCAGTGCTTATTTTGGTTTAGGATGCTGGCATCTGGACACTCGTACTCAGTATATGAAATAGGAAGAATGAAACATTTACTTCCTACTGGTGTTTACTTGCACGAATGAAATTTCTGTTTGGGGTCTCATGGAGATATACTTTAATAATTATGTTTCTATGATGTATATTAGGTGGTTTTCCACAACAAATATTTATTTAGCCAAACAATATTTGGATCAAAACAAACTAAAGACACCAGTTATGCTTATAATACCAAGTATTTTCTTGCTTGCTTAGTGTTGAAATTCAAGTACAAAAGTCTTTCTAGTCTATTTGCTGCAACACCTCCTTTCAAAAAGGTTAAGAAGAGGTGAAAAGGATGAAAAGGCACTTGCAGGGTTTTAAAAATCTCCTATGGAAAAAAACATCTTTCATATCACAAAAAAGTCTCTTGTAGGTTGTTATGTGCATAAGGTGGAGGCTTAAGAGCAGACACATTTGCAGATGAACTGCTTTTACTAGCTTCTCTGAGACATGACATTTGTTCAGAAGATTAGCCAGGTTGTAATGTGTAGCATAATTGCACTGTGCGGATGTCCCAGAAGTGAAAACCTAATTGCTTGACAGGACTATAACTTTGTGGTACGCTCTCACCTTGTTAGGTCCTTTTCTGATGCAGTTCAAATGAAGTCTGGCCGCAGGTGTGCCTAATTTACCTCGCAACAGAACGTGTTGAGTTTAATTGCACAGTGGTTGTTAGGAAAAATTGGTGGGTGGAATATCAAGTGACTTACTGTACACGGATGGCAGATGGGCGTTGAGAGGCATTGTGAGCTAAGTGTATAGGTGAGGTGAGTTAATAAAAGATGTAAATTTTATCTTAAAATAGTGAAGTCTTGTGCTAGGCAATACATTTTAATTAAGGTGGTAGCAGTCTTTTTCTAGCAGTGTGAAAAAAATTGGAGAAAAGGAACATTACAAAGACTGCATTTTTCTCCATATCAGTATTTTAGGAACAGCTCAGTATGTTTATGAAAGCTGCACCGCAAGACTGTATTTATTACAAAGACTACATTTGTGGATACAACACAAAATGTAGCACGGAGAGGCAAACTGAGAAAGGCTTGCCTTCCTTTCCTGTTGATGGCAGCAAGGTTTGAGATATGACCAACCTGAATTCAAATCCAGCTTCTTACTTCTTAAAGTGTGGCAGAGCGCTTGTCTTAAGGATGCGGGACTCGCCGAGGACAGGATCTGGTCCTGCCCTCTGCTGTAGGGATCCGTTCATGATATCCATCATTCTTGTTGGTTGCCTTAGAGGAAAAATCAACCCAGTTTTCTTTCCTTGGCCAGCTTTGAGAAATGCCCTGCCTGAGAACATGGGTTTTAACTTATGCTGTCTTCCTCTGAAAATGTCTTGAAGCTGCCTGCGCTCTGCAACCTTGCTGAAAAAAACAGATTGAAAAAAAAAAAAAAAAAAAAGGAAAAAAAATAGAAAAGATTTCTGTATCAAAGAAAGCAGAAGAGCTGAAACATGATTGCTGTATGTATTCACCCCAGTGTTATGGTTTTGGTATTTAGCTCAGTGCTCAGGTTCATCCTGGTAAAGATGTTTAATTCCACCAAGTGTGTTTTGTTCACCAAATAATTGAGCAAATACCAGTTGCAGTTAATGCTTAGTGAAAGAGTGCTTAATGGCCCCTTTTTTTCTGACAGGATTTGAGCTCTCTGTGTAGAAACAATTCATCATGAATGCTTCAAGTTAAAAAAAATCCACAAGGAATAATACTTAGCATTCCCCGTGCACAATTCATTTGAGAATTTCAGAGCAATTTACAAACATTAGCTCAATAAGCCTCACAACACCCATTTGAGATCAGAAAAAAAAAAAAAAAAAAAGATAAGGTGCTCCTCATCAGTGTGACTGTGGCACTGGGGATCAATGAGGCTGAAGGCTCTCCCCAGTGTGTGGTGGGTGCTGACTGGTGGGAGAGCCAGCGCCAGGGCCCGAGCCACTCCACTACAAGTGGTAGAAGACGTGAAAGAAAGAATGAAGATAAGACAGAAATGCCAATATGCCTAGGCAATCCTCAGCTGATGAGTTAGTCTCTGGAGGTCACAAGTATCCTAAAAAAAAAAAAAAAAAAAGAAAAAAAAGAACCCAAGGCAGATAAAATTAGGAGGAGGGTGTGGTAACAAAGATACAGTTTTGTGGAAAGGCTGAAACTCTTGATGGCATTCCTGCAATGGTGTCCGGAAAACATGAGTTCAAGTGTCAGCCACCATGGAAATCCAGCTCTCTTCCAGCTGAGCATCTGAAGCCCCTTTACAGATTCTGAGATATCTCAACTGATGTCACTGATTTATTTATACACAGTATAAATAAAACTAGTAATTTCCCACACAACATAAATAAAACTAGTAACTTCCCTACTTGGCCTGATGGGTATGAGAGATTGCTCCTTTAACATTGGTGTCCCATATCATTATTAGGGTCCTGCTCAAGGTTTAACTTAAAAAGAAGAGCTGTGATTGAAAGCACCTGTTTGTAGCCACTTGTGATGCTCCTGCCCAGACCCTCCCAAAATCTGAGCCAGAGAGCACAGCAAGGCACAGCTGTGGTCAGACCCGTGCTCAGCTGCAGTTGGGCCGTGTTGGGGACTGAAGAATTTCTCGGCTTACCTCCTGCCTGGAATATTATTTGCACATGAAAATTTCTGCAAAGTGTTTACAGCTAGAATAGTCACAGTCACTTGTAAAGATTGGCGTGAATAAATAATAATTGCTCATGTACTATATGTAAAAGCTCTGCCTAACCTTGCTAGTCAAAATGCATAAAGTTAGACAGCATAAGCTGATGGGCTGGTGCCTCTGAGAAGCTCTGCGTGAGGAGTCCTGAGCCTTGCTTGTCACTGGCTGTCAGTCATGAGCTGAAAACAAGCTCAGAACATTTTTTTAAAAAAATAAATGTGAAAACATAGCTACATAAAGAGAAGGGGAGGTGTTAGACTGTGAGCATCTTTTGGTGCTAGGACAGGCTTCCCCTGATCTGGCACAGCCTGCTTGCAAGCCATAGTGCAGTTACAAAATTGTTCCTTCCTTCTCAGAGCAATTCTTGAAGATGAGTAGTGAAGGAAAGAGGAGGAGCCACCATTCCATACCAAGAAACTCACCAGCCAGTGCAGGAGGGCAGCCTAACAGTCTGCACCCTTTCAAGCTTTATGCCTTCTCATAAGTGCTTGCTGTGTTGCCATCAGGCAGTATTGCTACAAAATGATTTCCTGGGAGATGCCTTGGTGGTACGGTTTCATCCTAAATAATTACTAGTTGCCTCTCAGCACAAACAAGCTGGATTTCTCTCCTCAGGTAGAGTGACTCTGCATAGCTAAAGGCTGGCAAGGTTGGAGAGGTTGTAAGACAGGGTCTAACCCTCCACATTCCTTTTCTTTTAAAAATCCATGAGGAATGTGGGGCCTTTCTGGTGGCCAGATCCATGCCTGAGCCTTACTGGAGTTAGCGGAGTTGGATTGAGTCCCTTTGCATAGCTAGAAATGCCAAGCTGGAGGCAAAGCCAAGAGTTTTTTGAAAGATTGACCATTCATCACCTTGGAATTTTTTCACGTAGAGGTCATTACTGCTAATACAAGTAGTGAAAAAAAGAAAAGAAAAGAAAAAAAAGCACTAAAAAAATAGAGAGAAATTTTAATCTGGTGTAAGTCATTACCTTTGAAGTCAATGAGTCATTGAAATCAACTTTCCCACACTGAGCTGAGGATGTGGCCTGGAGTCAATACATTTGTAGTTGTTGAAAAATTAAAAATATAAATTTGCCTTTCCCTGGCAATAATGTTCTGTTTATGACAGAGATCTTATGCTTTAAAATAAGTTCATTAACTAATAAGAAAGTAATATTTCACTACGAGTATTCTTTTGGGTATAACTATTTATGATTAAATTTTATTAAACTTTTTTTTTAATTGGATTTACAGTTTGATGAATCTAATAGATTTCAATTTTGTATTTTTATAGATTCTTTCTAAAGTTTTTCCTCAAGTGCAATCAGAACTGTTTGAAGAATGCAGGCAACCCGCGAGACATGCGAAGATTCCAGGTACAGATATCTCCTCAAAGTAAACCATATATGAAAGATACTCAGATTTTCAAACTGCTTGAACTTTTTTTTCTCCCATGAAAATCTGGTATCAGTGCTTTTACTTAGTGTAGTTTCAGTGCTACAGCCCTTTAACAAACGCTATCGGTGTTTTATATTTTCCCCACTAATTTAAATGCCTGGTTCTGGGCCTTGAGCAGTTCTGCACTGGGCTGTTATGGATCGCTGGAAGCAAGTGGGCCTCTCCTCTGAAAGTATTTCCATAGTTTTCCTTCATACTAACACCTCACATCGTGGTGTGGAGTGAACTGAGACCTGTAGAAGTTTTACACGTGTAAAATGAGTAAATAGGCGTTAGAAACTCAACTGTGGAACATGGTGAAATTTGGATCTCACACAGTAGTTTTTCTTCCCACATTTACAACTTGTAAATCCAACAGTGGTCATACAACCCACATATTTTTATTTGAATTGTTTTAGAAAATATTTAATACTTCACTTTCTCCTTACAGCTTTTGAAATACCCTGTGGTGAATCATAACACTACAGAAAGACATCTGACGTGGTGGACAAATGATTTCCTCCGTATTTGGGGTCATTTGAAATGCTTGATAAGAAATATGTGCTTTTAATTTCAAAATATTTCAAAATAATTCATATTTGTCAGTAATAATAAGCTAGTATTGAGATGTTCAAAACTTTCTTATTTTTTGAGAAGAATAACTTGTGGTTAAACTTGATAGCAAAACATGTGACATCTGTTTTCATGCACAGCCAACCAACCGGTGAAGCCAGAACACTTGAGCCAGCCAACAGAAAAGATCTGTAGCTGGAAAAAATATTTCTTCAAAACAATTGAGCCAAGCTTCCATTTTTCATGCATCTCAGCTTCACGTGGCATTGGTGATATTGATCCATCTGAACAGAACAGAAGGTCAAACCTGGAATGAGTGGAAATGTCCTCTTTGTCTCACCGATGACTAAATGAAGCATCAGTCATGAGTGATCATGTGGTCGACAATGGAGCCAGTAGACACTAGAAAGACTTTCCTGGGTCTCTTTAGCTAATCTCCCTGCCTCTCAGAAGGTTTAACTGGATTTAACAGTATGTCAGATCTTGAACAATATTTTAAACTGGTTTCACTATCTCAGCACCTTTCTTTAGGTGCGCTGCAGGAATAAGCCAATATAACAAAACCTAGCATGTCTTTCTTTTGCTGAACTACAGTATTTTCCCTTGGTGACTGACCTATATATACATGACAGAACAAAAATAGTTGTCATTTTTATATACACCTTTCTCTGTCTTCTTAATATGCTGTGTTCTAGGCACTAAATCCAGAAATCTTTTCTAAAAATCACACCTGTATATTTTGCAACATTTTTTTTTTTTTTTAATCTGCAAATCTCATTAAAATTGAGAGCAGATAGCCCAGTGGCCTGGCAGTAGCTCTGTGGCTTAGGTGAGTGTGCAACCTCAGCCCTCTCCTAAGTGGATGTTGACAGGAGTGAAAGTGTCCACTTCTGGGACAAGAAAGATAGGGGAGCACAGCAGACTTGCAGAAAACTGCCCTCAGGCTGTTCTAAAGGGTAACGCAGATGGCTGTCTCAAAGGAGGCAGAGTACGCAGAAAAGGTGCTGTGATAGCTGAAAGCTAATTATGGGTTGTGAATAAGAAGCAGGATCAGAGGTGATCCCAAACACAGAAACAGAAGAAAATTGTCTTCTGATGCCTTGGACTAGCTCAGTGGAAAAGGAGAATAGTTTTTCCCCTTCATTTTTTGCTCGTTATGTGTTTGGGTATAGGAGCTGGTGTGAGAACCCCCAGAAAACATTTTTGTTATATCCAAAAGTAAAATAAGCAGAAGATGAAAGCTAAAATTTGTACTAGCCTTTGCCACCATCACTGGTGTGGTTGGTAAGGCCGAACACAGTCTAACTTAGCCACTGACTTTACGGACTCTACTAAGGCTACACCACAAAGAAAATGCTACACGAATTACTTCATTTAACAAATCTGGAACCCCCACCACAGGGTCCATGCTGGAATATTTAAATAAGACGTAAAAGTCTATCTGGGATAATAACTGCCAACCTATGAAGCTATGTCACACAGAGACACATCTCTCAATTTCCTCTTTGGCTTGTGGCCATGGAATATCATTTCCGGAATGAGTTTCACAAATCCATTGTGTAGGTGTTTTTATCGGGAAGGTTGTGCATTTTGCATATGTTCCTTTTCCATTTTCTACTAAGAAGCAGCTGGAAGCCCAAGAAGGCTCTATCCATCATCTCTTCTATGGCCGGACTCTGAACCTGGACACAAGAATAGGAGCCTTTCACTCAAAAATAAAGGAGGAAATTCCATTGACATACCAGGGTCAATCACCATCCAAATGAACTTGAGAAGGGATACTTTTCATGGATTGAAAACACTTTCACTATTCATATTCAACTCAGTCTTTTCAGATGCAAAAAAGTTCATTATCAGACATTAAATGTAATTGTAAAACTGACCTGGAGATCATTTACTGAAGAAAAAATGGGGAGTTACGATGGTTCCTGATTTATTAAGCTTTTTTTATTTGGAATCCTCACAACCCTTCATTTGAAGACAGTCTCAAGTGAACAAATTTTAATTAGATAAACTATCTAATCAATATATCAACAGATCAATCAAAACAGCAGCTTTTAAAATGAGTGGCTAGAGGGGTGTTTCTGAAACTAATGGCTAGAAGAATATTTCCCTGAATTGAATTCATTTGTTAGCATAATAGGAGATTAAACTCTAATTAGTGTAGCAGGTTCTGAAGAGAAACAATTGTGAGTTAAAAATCGCCAGTGTTAGCCACATAAACAAAGATGTATTCATAGTTGTCACTCACTTTGCTGAAAGTGAAAAGTAACAGACTGTGATGTTGATTGTCTTAAAAGATCTATTTTTGCATCCATGTTTCTGAAACCAGGCAGGCTTCTTTAATTTTTTTTGTTTTCTTTTTTAGGTTGTTGTATCAACAACAGTCAATGTGGATGGCCACGTTCTGGCTGTCTCAGACAACATGTTTGTACACAACAATTCCAAACATGGAAGGCGGGCTCGCCGCCTTGACCCCTCAGAAGGTACGGCTCCTTCTTATCTGGAAAATGGTAGGCACACATTTACATGTCTTTTTTTTATTTGCGATGCTTTTTTTTTTTTTTTTTTTCACCATATTTTATGTTGATACACCACTACATTTACTTTTCCATATTTTCTTCTCTCATCAATCAAACCACCCATTAAAAAAGTCCATTAGTATTTCTCAGCTCTTGTCAACCAGAATACAGTCGCTTTTGAATTTGCTTCTGAATTCTCTCTTTATTTAATACTTACAGTTTTGCAGTCACAACCAATTTTTCATCTTTTTTTTTTTTTTTTTTTTTTTTTTTTTTTTCCCAGTCTTGTTTTGCTTGCAGCTTTTTCTTGCGATTTAATTTGACTTGATTTTATTTTGGCTTGTCATATTCCTTGATCCAGAGGTACAGTCTCAGGTTATGTATGCAAGTTTAAGTGGATGGTAAAAACATGACCAAATCTGTAAAGAATTTACTGTGAGGTCAATTTCCTGTTGCTGGGCCTTACTGCTGCAGATTACAGCAGTGGGGTTTTTGTATGAGAAAAACAGCGTAAAATGTTTTTCTTCAGACTGACTCAATGTGATTGACTTCTTGCCTGAACTGCTAAAAGAAGATAGTCTGAGATGAAGAAGAGAATGGAAACTATCTCTGAAAATCCAGAATGCTGAAACAGTCTTTCTGGAGCCCATCAGTCTCTGAGTCATTCTCACACAATCGCAGCTGCGCTCACACGCGTGCACATATCTTTATTCTCCCACAGAGTACAAAATAATTATTTAGATTTAAATATTACTTTGTTTGCACTGCAAAGTACACCATCGTAAAGACACAAAACTCTTGGGTAATCTGCTTTTCAGTAAAACGAAATTCATAGAGGTCAAACATTTTGAATCCTCAAGAGTTAGAATTTTCTGAAGCACTGGCATTCGGAGTGCCCCAAGACTGGCTAGCTGCGTGGGCAGTCCCAGCACATCCATTTCCACGGGACCCCTCTTGTGAGTTGTTACTAACGTATTGACAGGATCATGGCTTTTTACACTAATAAAATTAATTAAAGTAATAACTGAACACTAAGCTGCTAATACAATCATTGTCATTTTATGTTTCAAACGATTCTTACCGATGGGCACACAGAAAAATGAATGAGGCAAGCAATAATTACCAGAAGGAAATATGATCTAGACATCAAAAAATGGAAAACAATTTGTGAATCTGCTGCAGTCCACACACACAAAACTAATTTGTTTTTCTGCATTAATAACTAAGGTATAAGAGAACAAAAATATAATAATTAAAGGTCGCCCTGAGCACAAGAGTCATTATGGTCTATGACGTATTGTTTATCTCTTTCATATGCACTGAAAGTAGGTGTGTGTTTTGCCTAGCAACCGTCACTAATGAGGTTCACAATTAAGAAGGTTGAATCCTCTCCTCTAGTCCTCTTCTTCCCTAGAGAGAGAGAACTAGCAACATTATAGGTTCAAGTCGGCGAGCTCAGCCCTGTGGTGTTAGGTTTTAGTCTAGGTCCAAATTCAGCCTCTTCTAATGAGCTATTATGATCTTAGCAAAATGCAAGTATTTATTTTTGTAAGCTGTATAAAAAGAATTTGACTCTAAGCAGAAAATATCACTTAGAAAAATAAAGGCCACTTGTACATACTACAGAAAATCTACATAAATTTCGCTAACCAGGAGCTCCTTTTTGAGAAATGGTAATTGAATTGCTTTATTTAAATGTTAAAAATTCAGTGCCAAATCCTCTTTGCCTAACCTCTCATAAACACTCATTCATGTAATCTGGACCGTTAAAAATGAATGTGAAAAAATGAGTGCTCCTTCTTACTTTAAAGTCCTACTTCTAATAACAATTATAGTAACTAAATAACCCAAAGTAAACACCCCTGTAACGCAGTAGCAGAGAATCAAATTGCCCTTGACTGCAAGGCAGAATTGCAGAGGCAGGTTTTCAAACACACCGAACTGAAAGTCGGGAGGATTCATAAGTGCCCAGCATCTCTACAAGTCAGGCTATTCTTCCCATATGATTAAACACTGTTAGGAAAATAAGCATCCACAACTGCTTCTGCTTCTGTTTGAATAGCCACAGAACTTCTAGAGATTTTAATGGAGCTGGAACAAGCTTCAGCTTCTTAAAATTGGAATGTTAGGGCCTACAGAGAAAATTCCTGAAATCACAGCCCTGTCTGCACAAAAATCTTTGTTTCCTCCTGGTCAGGGTGTAACACTAGATCCTGATAGCCTATGTGAAATGATGATATTTTATGTCATGCCTAAAGTTAGCGTTGTCCCTGTGCACGCCAAGCCATACCTTACATCGGGATGGTATGCT
>NC_048898.1:34562690-34565190 GCF_011077185.1 Oxyura jamaicensis | reverse complement strand
AATTTATAAGAGCACAAGAAAAATCAGAACTTTGTGGTTTCCAGTGTTTCTAATATAAAAAGTCTTATTTGGGGTAAAGTATTACTGGCTTTTTAAAATGTGTGTTACATTTTTTTTGGCATTTAAGAATGATTTTAACTAAGATTATGGTGGGAAAAAGGGAGAAATAGCAATTTAATTTATAATACTTTTGGATGAGGATTCTAGGTAATAAATTTGATCTGATGAATCAATCCCTCTTTTGAAAACAAATCGCCTTTAACTGTTTACTCGACGGACTGTGGGGATTCCGGGAGAATTCTTATTGCTTATTGGATAGATAATGCATATTGCAGATGATGTGCAGATGATGTGCATTTTGATTAATATTTTCCCACTAGACCGCAACTGTTTCTATCTGTTAATTTTGATCTGATGGGAAAAGTGTGTTTCTGGGTAGTTTTAAGCTAGGACTCTTAAACAGTTAGCACATCAAAGATATGCATTTCCGTCAGCCTAAGTTCTGTTGCTGAAAGGAACTTCTAAGTGAAGGTAACATCTCAGAATGGTGCAGTACAAACAGGTGTGGAGATTTGTCTTCCATCTATCCCCAAAGAAATCACAACCCAAGCAAAAACAGTGCTTGTGTTCACACCTGTGTACTTCCCTTCTGATTGACAAGGGAGGAAATATTTAAATTTTCTTGGTCTTTCTGACTGGGTTGTTGCCAGTGTTACCAAATGCGGTGGTATTGACTGTGGTGCTTTTGGTGCTAATCGTGTATTTTGAAAGCAGACATTATTTCATACAGTTTGCTGAAAAGTGATAACTGCAGGTGGGCTGCGTGCAGTCAGGATTAGAGTCTTAAAAATGCTATTACAAATACAGGCCAGACAAAGTTACGGCAGAATATCATGAGAAGTATGACTCTGGAGCTAAGATAAATGTTCAGCAAAATAAGAAATGAATGAATTAAGAGCCTAGACTAAGTTCCAGATTTTCTATCTGTTGTGAGCTGGTGTTATTCCACTGCATACAAGGAAGCGCTGCAGATTTGAACCAGATGACGATCTGGTTCTCTGTGCATAGTCTTTGAATTTGGAATTGTTTCATAGTAATGTCTTTAATGGATGTCTCAAGTGCAGATTTTGCAAATTTGACAGATTTGGGCAGATTTTTATATCTTTGTAATGTATAAATGTAAAAATGTATGAAACTGTAAGGAAAAGCCATTCGTTTTTTCTTTCCTGGGGTCGTCCTTCTCTTGTATCGCTTAGTAAAGATGTTCAAAAAATTGTGGGGATTTCAGGAACTTCTTCTGCTGTAATTAAAATGTAATAAAGTTACATTACCGATGCTTTAATGGGAGTACATGTTTAAAACACTTTGTGAGGGAGACATCAGCCTATATCCCAACAATAAGAAAATAAGAAGAGCCTGCCTGCTTGAGAAACTTCTGCCTGATTTGCTTTATCCTCAAGTGATAGGGTGAATGAGATAGGCTTTGGAAATTATAGCTGCCATTGAGAACTAAGGCAAGACTCACTGTATTTCAGAAAATGAAAATTATGTAGTCCTATACAAGGGAGGGGCCGAATCCCCAGGGCATCTGTTTCCCATCAGTGTCCCACCATGCTTGCAGTCTGGCTTGGCACTCTAACATTTAACCTTCCCGGCAGGAGGTAGACCATAGGGCAACAAGGCTGCAGAATAATGAAACAAGAGTGTAGTGTGGTGTACAAAGCCTTTGTAAGTACAGAAGTTGAGACATTAAATGATCAGGGTACAGAGATATGAAAGTTCCAGATTTTTCTAAAAAGACCCCATTAGTCTCGCACAGAAAGAATACCGAGCTGTTTCTCAGCAGGCAAAGGGAAGGCCTTTCCCCATCTATCCATGCCTTTTTGCCCGCTGCTTTCAACTATTATAAAGATACAATTACCTTGGGAGATTGTGGCAGTTCAGTTGATTAGCACGGTGAATTAAAAGAATGAGTCACAAATGACATGTCCAGCTCTTCTCTACTAGTCCTTTGTATTCCCAGTGTACCTCACCCCTGTTGTAAGAAGGTCAAAAATTAGAGAGAGATAACAATTTTCAAGCAGCTAGCACTTAGGAGCAGAATTAACAATCATTCTGTATGTAATTGCCAGTTAATAGTAAATTGCCTTCTAGACTGTAAAATGCAATATAAACTGGTGGGCACCTAAAATTAAATTAATGAGGTATTTGCTGCATTTAAAAGTGAATAGTGCAAATTAATAACTGGGTACAATACTTGTTTTAATATATTTCTAATAGTGCATCAGTTGCTTGTTTAATAATAAATTTTAAAAGTGCTACCTGAAAAATTCTCTGTCTGGTTAAAGCGAGTGGTTTGTACAGGTTGTAGCCATAATTTTGCTGGTAAAGTCTTCCAGGTTTCTAAATTAAATATCAGAGATTATTTTTTAATTAGAATATAAGCACTGCAGTGTTATTTGATTATGGCAAATTGTGATTTGTATGCTTCTAAATGAAA
>NC_048898.1:34556367-34560090 GCF_011077185.1 Oxyura jamaicensis | reverse complement strand
TTTTTTTTTTTTTTTTTTTTTTTTTTTTTTCTGAATAGTGTGTAGAGTGTATAGTTAAATAGTAAAATCAGTTTCCTGGATATTAAACTGTCTAATTCTATTTTTTTTCCTATAAATTTAGGTTTATTGCTAGTTTTATTACTGTAGCCCGATTGTAACACTCAGGCTAAAAACTTCCCAAAGTTTTAAATCAAAGAAAAAAGGTGGAAGGAGAGGAAATAAGATATTTCACTGTAAATGTACATCTTGTTCTCATATTATGAAAGCAAGATAGCAAACAGATAAATCTGGCTTGCATTGGAAGATATCCAGCAAAACGTCTGCTTTTGGCTACTTCCTGCTATGCCTACACAAGTATTCCCTTCAAATTAGTTTGTACCCTCATCAAAGTGCCATAGAGCTCAAAGGAAACATATCCACTGACTTCATTGCCTTTGTATTGAGTCTTATATAGAAAATGTAATGTGGAAATGTGGAAAACACTCAGAACTTAGGCTTAGTAACAATAATAATGTCTTGGAGACACATCCACTTCTTTGGCACGGTGATTTTAGAGTTGATGGTGTAAAGACATTCTAATGGGCCTGAGACCTCACGTGCATATATATATATATATATATATATATATATATTATTAATTAACTCAACTGTATCGAATGTGATTTGCCAAAGGAAAGAAGGAAAAAGGTGTTTCAAAAATATTCCTATGTCCACTATTATTTAGATTTTAAAATAAGTTGGAAAATATTGTCAATTACGTGGCTTCTTAAAAAATCTAATGTTTTCAAACCTACTTTGTAAGCATATGGCATATGCAAATTTCCCCAAGAGTTGCTGGCCAATATAATTTTTATTCACAGGCTGAACATAAATTACTGTAGATGACTATTGATTTTTAAATACACAAACTTTCACTGAAGCCACGATGAGCAAAGTGCTGTGGCATCTCCATTGTCCCTCCTCTGATGTTTGCTGGTGGGTCGGTTGGTGCAGATCCTCCCGTAGGCTGCCACCATCCGATGTTACGTGTCCCTTGTGGTGGTGGCCATGCTGTGGGTGTGCACGTGGAGCAAGCTGATGGAGTGGTGCATATAGCAGTGCGAGACATCCATGCTTTCTGGATTTCTTTATCCTAAGATGTAGTCTACAACTAGAGAGTTACGTATTTTTAATTACACAATTTCCAACATATACACATATTACAGAGTGAAAGAAAGACATTTTTTATACACTGACTTGGGAACATCTCTTTAAATACTCATGTACAGAATATTTCCTCAGAAAACTTTTTTATCTTGTTAGATACCTACCTAAAAACCTTCAGAATTTGCAGTCTTCTCTAACCTAAATAATTATAGTGTACCAAAATATTTTTACTTCACACTACTATTTTTAAATTGTCACTGAAAACGAAACTAACAGTTTTACGCAATGATAACACTACTAATAGCATGTGCTTTCTTTCTAATTTGAATAGAACTTCTGCAACTTCCACTGTGCAAGTTCAAAGCATCGAACTCACTCATTTTAGGTATTTTTTTTTCAAATATTCATAGGTAATATAGAATTTATAGAATTTCCACAATTTTACGTTGTTTTTTTTTTTTTTTCTTTTTTAAATCAATTTTAAGACAGAGTGATATTGTTATAAAGGCTACGTTAGTTTATATTAAGGATCTGATGATAAATCTTATTTGTCTAAATATTGTGTAAAATATTACAGGATTATATTCTTATCCTGAAAGACCACTACCAAAAGAAACAGGGAGAAGTCATGCAGAATGCCAGCTCTTTTAGATGCTTGTCAAAGCCTCACAGATGTCACATGGTTCTGAGGTGGATAAATATCTTGGAAGAACTAAACCAGTGAAGACAGTCAAATGATCATATTTTACATTTATTTATAGCATAATTTTCAGCATTGTACCTGGACTTACTGTATTCCAGAAGAATGGTAGACTTGTCTGTGCACCCTCCTGCTTGAAGTGCGTAGGTGCCTTCTCCAGGTTTCTACAACAGCTGATGCACATCAGCTATTTGGGAAAGGGTGGATGGAGGAGACTATAATCTAGATGTGTTACATGGCTAGTGGTTTCAGCCAGGAATTACTTCTGTACTCAGAGGCTCCAGTAGCAGAGCTCCAGCATACATCTCTAAAGTGTCTGGGGTGGTGGGGGCAAGAGGAAGGAAACCGATCCATACAGACCTGTCTTTAAGAACGGGGTGTTTATTCAGCTATAAGGCCTAGCAGAGGAATAAACTCCCAAACCATCCCACACATACAAAAACAGATGCAAGCCCAGTTTATTTCTGCAAAACAGATCTTAATTAGTAAAATACCTTGGAGAATTAAATAGTCAAAATGTAATGTTTTGCTACTTTCCACAGCAGTGAAATGCTTTACCAAACCAGCCATATGCCATATTTTTTGTAGTGTTAGAATATTTTTTTGTGTTAGTCGTATATCATGTTGTTTTCATAAAATGCCATGCTTTATTATAGTCACATCAGTATTAGAACGTGGTATTGACATGATGGGAGCATTTAGGATTTGATGCCAGCCAGATTTCCTTCCCCTTTCACTTTGTGCTGAAATACTGACAAGTCCCTTTTTATTTGTGGTGTTCCACGTTAAAGACTGATGAGATCTGCATTTTAACTGGTGCAATTCCTAATGTCTCATGATCTGCTCATTCTACATGTATAAAACATGGTAAATTTGTGGAGATTTTGCTTGGCAAAAGATTCTCAGATTGAAATGTGTGATGTGGTCTGATATGGTAACTAAGTTTAGTAATATGCTAAGTATGCTGCAGGTGGCTTTACTTTAAGTGATTTCTATTCACTAATTCATGCTTCTCCTTTTAAATACATTTTTCTAAACCAGTGTCACTGATGCTATCAGCCTCATAGGTGGCATCCCTGCCCGTGGCCGGGGATTGGAACGAGATGTTTTTTTAGGTCCATTCCAACCTGAGCCATTCTATGTTTTTATGACTCTAAGAATCTATCTGATTCTTCAGTCATTTTTGGTGGCATGGGGAACAGTGCGATGGCAAGCACTGGCCAGACAGGGGCTTGGCTGTGCAGCTTGCATACCAGCACCGTTTCTCACACTGAATATCGGGCCCATTTCTGCTAGCCCAGTTGCTTGATATGCAAGAGCTACAGCATCCACAGCCTGCCTTCTCCTAACCCCTCCTGGTAGTCTCCCCAGTGCATTGTTCCCCACCAGCTTTGTCATGAGGAGGACTCCTGAGGGCAGGAGGCTGCAGAAGCCTCTCTGTGCTCCCAGCTCTGGGGAAATTCAGCTGCAGCTTTGGCGAGGGAGACTCAGCCGTGGTGGCCATAAAATCTGCAGAACCGTGCTGGCTCTGTAACCTTAGCTCTCCACACAGAAATCGAAGCCTGCTACCTGAGGGCCAGCCGAAGCGTGGGGCTGGCACAGCTGCCCTACTGCCTCACCTCAAGGGCGCTCGGCAGTGCAGGCCGCGGGCCCCAACCCCCAGTGTGCGCATGTGCAGCCTCTGTCTTGGTGCTGCCATCTTGCCTTGCAGAAACTTCTTTCATCCTTTCTCTCTCTCTCTTTTTTTTTTTTTTTTAAATATACTTCTTTTTTTTGTTCTTTGTTTTTCTCTGTTTCTTTTCTTCATCTCTCTCTTCCCTTCTCTTTTCCTCTTTTCTTTTCTTTTCTTTTCTTTTCTTTTCTTTTCTTTTCTTTTC
>NC_048898.1:34536242-34543742 GCF_011077185.1 Oxyura jamaicensis | reverse complement strand
GTCATTTATGAAGTCCTTTACAACATGCAGTCAAAGAGGTTAATTGAAAAATTTCTTAATGTCATTATGAAAGAACTAGATTAACCCAAGTTAATTCACTTTATTGTTCAAAATAAAGAGGAATAAGCATTGAACTCACTTGCAAATTTGGGGCATGAATTAGGGGTGAGATGTTGTCTTTAAGGACTCTGCCAGTTTAATTAAGATATGGAAAATTACTTATTGTTCTTCACCACTAAAGTGCTAGGAATTAACAGCCAAATGTGATGCCTGTGCCTTTCATATCTCTACCATGTGTTTGTTTGTTTAATACCCATAAGACTACATCATTAAACCTCAAGCACTGATTTCACTAATTCAGCACTAGAGCTACATACTAGAGCAGCAAACACCTTTTCTAGTCAATCATAATTGAACAGCTGGATTTAAAATGCAATATTATTTTTAGGTTGGTATCTAACTTTGACTTCAAACCACAAACAGTATTTTCCTCCAAAACAAAATACCTTCCTATCTTTGTAATACATCCTGTAAATATAGCAACAGCACCAGGGTAGTGTGTGATATATTTTCCCCACTTTATTACTTCCTCATGATTATAGATGCCACTGTGAATTGTTAACATTATCGTACTTCTCTGTTTTTCTTCCTTGGAGCAATGGCTTCATTTAGTGAAACATAACAGAGTTTGTTTGTTTTTTCTTCAGGAAGTATTACTTAAGAGGGCAGCAGACCTTGTTGAAGCCCTATATGGGATGCCCCATAACAACCAGGTGGGTCACAAGTGCACTTCTTGTATACATGCTTACATATGTAAATCAATACCTGCTATTTGCAAAGCTGGCAAAGCATCAACACATTCTTTCTGTACACTGTGTGGTTTTGCCAGCCACCTTGAGGGCACTCTGATGTGATGCAATGCTCTAAGGGAAATGCTTCATCTTCCCATTCTCTTCTCACCGCTAGTTTGCCTATCAGAAATGACAATTAAGTGTAAGGCGCCAAAAGCATAAGCAATCATTAAGGCAAGAGAATAACCTTGAACTCATTCCAAAATATACAGTGACTAATGGGAAGTCCTACATAAATCTGCTAAACAGAGCGAATAAAACATATTGCATTTTGCAAACTGCTGGAAATACATCTACTGCACTGGACGAAGAAAATATGTGTTTGCAATTTTCACATGGCTTACAACGCTAACTAATTTTATGTTCATTTCTTTATCTCTTTATATGTACTGTGTTGATGTGAGATTATATAGCACTTCAGAACGGAGGAAGGAAAACAGAAAGTTCATTTGACAAATAGCAAACAAACAAGTAGCAAAATTCCCATGCTTACTATAACTTCACATGAATCTCTTTTATGGATTTTAACATTATTAGAACTTTGAACATTTGCACAAATAAGTTTCCTAGCTGTTAGTAATTATTTTGTATCTTTATAGGAAATAATCCTGAAACGAGCAGCTGACATTGCTGAAGCGTTATACAGCGTGCCACGCAATCACAACCAGATTCCTACTCTAGCCAACACTCCTGCTCATACTGGCATGATGGGAGTGAACTCATTTAGCAGCCAGCTAGCAGTTAATGTTTCAGAAACATCACAAGCTAACGACCAAGGTATGTGGGTTTTCAAGAGTTAATCCTTCATGTTGTTGGCTGCGTTTGGACCGTGCCTATTAATATTAGCTAATGTCACCACTGTGTTCTACCTCTTTTTCTCCCCGTAGTCATATGTCTGATCATGTAATGAAATGCTGTCTTTAACTTTCTCATAATACTTAATTCTTCCTGTTCTTTAGTTTACTGTTATCATAAAGCATCTCTGGTGGAAAAAGAAATTGGCAAAGTGTAGAAAGCTCTTTATTATTCACAGTAAATATACAATGTGTTTGTTTATTATAAAATAATTGTCTAGTTATTTCCACCTGTTTTTTTTTGAGTATTTACACAGATAAAACTAATTTGATGTCTGTGATTTTAAAGTATTCTGTTTTTAAGCATGTATGACATGTATGTTACTAATAAAAGAAATAGTTGATGTAATTTACATTTTGTAATTGAAAATGCATGTAGCATATTGCATTTGAAATTAATTTTGATACTAATGAAAGCAGTGAAACCAGATTATTAGATATGTTCAAAACCATATTTTTTTGCTTGCAACATAATTATTAAATTGATTGCTCAGATAGAAACAAATTGTTGTTTAAAATCCTGATTCTGCTATCTTTCCTCTTATAAGAGATTGTCTTTTAATGCGTTTCCAAGCTAATAAGCCTTATAAAATTCTGTACTTGATCTTGAATTAGTTTTCACTGATGACTACACCTTATGAAAGTACCAGCTTGTTCTTAGTATAAAAATACCAATCATAAAATGAAAACCCCAAAACAGCCTTTTAAAGTAAATCACTGCAACCAAAAAAAAAAAAAAAAAAAAAAGTTTTTCTTGCCAGCCCTGGCATATGAAGGTCTGGAGAGGCTGAAAGTTCATTCAGCATGTTGGTACCAGGCAGGAATCAAGCCTGTTGATAATTGCTACTAAAGACAAACGTGAAGCAAACTGACACAGCTGGATCGAAGAGAGCTTTTGTTGGCTGTCTATGCTAAGAGGAGAGACAACATAGAGTGCTCGCAGATGATTTAAGTAGGGTTGGCGTGATAAGGTTATCTCAAACTGCAAGAGTTGATAGGGCAGTAACAGACAACTTAGAGCAAAGCTGTGCAATCAATTAAAACTGTGTAATATATGATGCATGAGGAAACCCCCCAGCCCTAAGTTTATATTATAAAATAACATTATTTTTTTGGGGTGGGGGGGTTTCTAACACAGTAGGTTACAGTCGCAACACAAGCAGTGTTTCCCCGCGAGGATATGTTCCGAGCAGTACTCCTCAGCAGTCCAATTACAACACAGTCAGCAATAGCATGAATGGATATGGCAATGCCGGCATGCCCAATCTAGGTGTACCAGGTTCCCCTGGATTTCTTAATGGCTCCTCAGCTAACTCTCCTTATGGCAGTAAGTGTCTATTTTTGGTAACACATCATCATATAGATTCATATTTACTACAAAATCAAATACTTGCATTGTTTTGATTTTCTATATTGTGAGCTACTGGATAAAAGGAGGGGTGACTCTGGAGGCTGGACGTAAAAATGAATATAATAAATTGATCTGTTTGTGCCATAATACAATCTCAGATAGAAAAAAAAATTGGACTGCACAATTTGTAACAAAAGTCCAACACAAAAGAGTTTGCCTGTTATCCAGAGAGTGGCCAAGCCAAGGCATTTCATTTCTTTTTTTTTTTTTTTTCCTTTTTTTTTTTTAAATATATATTTATATATATATATATTTTAAGAGGCAAGGCCCTATCACTCTCTTTTTCCATGTTTGCCGTGAAAACCTCAATCTGAGTCCTGATTATTTTTGCTTTATTGCAGTAGTGCCGTCAAGCCCTACCATGGCAGCCTCTTCGGTCACCCTCCCTTCAAACTGTAGCAGTACACACGGCATTTTCTCATTCTCACCTGCCAATGTCATCTCTGCAGTGAAACAAAAGAGCGCCTTCGCTCCTGTTGTCAGGCCCCAAGCCTCTCCTCCACCATCTTGCACCAGTGCAAATGGAAATGGACTTCAAGGTGAGCTGGATCTCTCTCAATTTTCTGTGTATTGCTTTTTGGTGCATACACTAAAACCCTTGATCATTTATGTCAGAGAAAGGTGCCTTACCATATTTTTAGGTTTCTGGTGCTCTCACAGTGATGTGAAAGTAGGAGAAGAAGTAGAATAGTACAAGTGATACGCTAAGATTTTAAAAAAATCTGAGGTCAATTTTAATACTTACATTAGAGAAAACAACAGTTGTTTTGGCATTTTCCCCTAAGGTTGTGTGCATTAAATATTACATTAAGTATGCATCCCTGAATGCTTCTTAGAAGGTTTGCCTGCTCCTTACATTTCCTTTTACATTTTTTTCAAATATAATTTTATGGATGTTTGGAAACATCAACATTCCAGCATAGTGTGGTGCTATTTCCTCATTGTACATATGATGTGATAGTTATTGTAAAATACTTCAAAGTAGTATAAATCAGGTCAAGTTCTTACTCAGTGAGCTAACCTTCTCTTGCACTAGCTAGCCACCAGTGCAGTGAGCTTCCATGCTCGTCGTCCCAGTGCACTCTCTTACTGTAGTGTTAAGCTAGTTACTTCCATAAGTGAATATCCAAATATTTTTATTAAGGTAAGCAATCCTTGTGAATTCATGCAGGTAGTACAATGAACAATTTACAGATCAGTGGCAGAACTTACATGGTCACCTGCTGGTAGTGGGGCAGGAGGAATTATCAGGCAGTGTATGTTTTGTATAGGAATATAAATATGAAATAATAAAGCTTCCGTTATGCGGCATATTTTAAAGTTGAGGAGATAGTATTGTCAGATTTATTGGAATAATCAAAAAGCTTTGCTTGCCTGCATTTTGCAAAGAATGAACCTAGTTCTTCAGGGCAGTAAGTTGCAGCACTTCCGATCAGAAAGAAAGTCACAAAGGGCTGCAGACACTGTTATCCTAGGGGTCGTGACTCCTCTTGCCTTTCTCAGCTATGACAGGTAACACAGTTTTATTTATTCTTAGAATTGCCATCATGGTATCTATAATCTGATGACCACTCACAGAAAAACAGATGGAGACATATATTTTGATTTGTTAAACTGCTTGCTAATTCTGGATACCTGTATCTTGTGGTATCTAGCTTAGGGCACTTCAGACAGACATAATCCCACAGAACTGCCTCCCCACCAAAAACCCGGGCCATACCAGAGCAGTATCTCAAAACTGATGTCCCTGTAGTTTGTTATTAACTTCTTGGTCCAGAGAAGATAATATCTGAGAGCTTATTAAGCACTCAGGTCAATGAAGGGCTGAGAATCCAGCTACAAATCTCATTGTAGGGTAGATGTTAAAGAAAAAGATAATTAGATTAACAATTTATGTTATTGCATAAGTCTTTTTAGTTGACGCTTTACTATGCTGCAGTAAGTAGAAAACTATACTGGGTACAAGCAATACTCTTAGAGAAGATTATCCATTCATAAAATAATCCAGTGGCCAACTCTCTATGTAAAACCAACCGAACAAAGCAAAACAAACTAAAAAACACACTAGTATAAAAGTTAAAAACTGAAATAAAATAAAATAAAATAAATGTGCTAACACGACTTAGATTTGAGTGATCTATTCTGTACATTCTGCAGTAGGTATTTCCATGTGTAGTCTCATTAACTAGTTGATATGGCTTCACTCTGAAAAATAAAATTATTTAAATTTTAGACCCAAATTAAGATTATATACATTTCTATAATTTCAGTATGTAAATAAAGGTCTTTCCATTAGTTATTCAAGGTTTCAGGTACATATACGATCTAGATGATTGCAAAGTGGTATTGTCAGAAGAGCCCGAGCAGGCTAAATGCCCAGTTCCCAGCAGATATCGAGCACCTAATTTGCTTTGGCACCTCCAAACCGCCTCAGTAATCATCCATCTTCATCCTCAGGTGCAAAATGCTCTTTGTGTAAAATCCTGGTAGACCACTTTGAATCCGCCAACGTTGATTTTGTTAAGCAGGTCAGGAATTCAGCTCGAACTCTGAGGCCCAATGTGCAGCTGCCCCCTGTGCTCGGGATGCTGTGACCCAAGCAGCAGACCTGGCACCATCCACGGAGAATTCCCTCCTGCAGGTGTTGCTAAAACTCTAAGGATTTCTGTTACATGCCCCAGAGACCTGAGCTATTGCATTACGGAGCCGTCCCTGCAACAGTGAGCATTCAGAGCTTCTACAACATGTGGGTACTTAGATTTAGGGCTGTGCAGAAACTTCATTTTTTTAGTTCAACAGCCAAACTGAGAATGGATAGAAGTGTTGATTTGAGGAAGAAAAATAAAACAGTCACATGTTCCTTACCTAGCTGAGACAGTTAAACTGAATCTTTTTGTGTTGAACAAAACGACACAGAGAGACAACAAGAACGTCTTTCTGGTCTGGTGATTACAGCACTGACTTCCAGGTTGTGGCAAAAACTTGAATTATTTATGCAAAGCAGCACTGCTCCAGCAGGGGAAACTGTACCTCTCCTCACTCCGTGGTAGTAAACATCACGATAGTTAGGGGACTCTAACACAGGGTAAAATCCATGGATTCAAGTCCTGTGGGCTGAGGAGAAAATCAAATCGCATCTGACACATGCTTGGTGAGTTCCTTCACCACCATCATTTTTCCAGCTGAAGCTGCCCAGTTAATTCAATCTGAGCGGACAGGAGGTTTCAGGCTGACAACACTGCCCCAGCTGTACTTACGAGCTGAACCAGTGCCTCCACCTGAGGCAACCAGAGCCCAGTATCCAGACAGGCATGTTCTGGGGTGGACTGGTCATGTCCTTCCGTCATGAGGCCTCCTAAGGAAATGCCAGCCATGCAGGAGATGCTTATTTGCACTGCACTTTACCTGTATGGCTATTTAGGGGGGTTCTGCTTCCTTTTCCTATTTTCTTAGCCATTTTTTTGACACTGAGCCCTTTGTAAAATTTACTTACTTTCTTTCTGATCACTGTACAAGAGGCTTGAGAGTTTTCTGATCATTACATCATGCTACATTTCCTGTGTTAAAATAAAACACGGAATTCAAGAGCTCCAGTAGTCCTCAGGCACCGAGCCTCACTGTACAGCTGGATGGGAAAGAGCTGAACATCAGCTGGGAAGCCTGCACTGTGAGGAATGGCCATGTCTATTTGGTCAAGCCAAGACGGAAACAAGAGCTCATGGTCACTAGTGTTTGTTTCTAGAGGTAAAGCCTGTAGCTGATGGATCTGACTAGCAAAGGATGACATGCTCTTTTAACCTAGGGCAGGATACCCTCTCTGTCATTGCTACTTACTTTCTCCCCACATAGGCCCTGTTCTGAAATAATTGCCCATTTTTTTTGCCTAGGTGATTTTTTAGGGAAGGTGGTTGACCACGCTATGGCAAGACAGCAGCATGCTGACACGATTGGGCCGTACAGCCTCCTATTCTTCATGTAAAACTTTGTTAGTACTGTGAGCAGGCAGAATCAGATGAGAATATGGCAAAACCCTACATGCAATGGCCCTTCAGACAAGGGTAGTGCTTTCATAGGGAGCTTGGGGGTTTTGCAGCAGTTCTTGCTAAGCAAACCCCTCTGGGATATCTCTGTGTGTGAAAAATGTGCTGTTTTTGGCACGCCTGAGATGGTGAGGAAGCAGGAGCAGAACTAGGAGGCTTTTCCCCTCTCCTTGCCTCTTGAACCCAGCACACCAGGAGCAAGATTCTTGCTACCAACCAGCGTGCCCCGAAACAGCCACAGTGCGTTGTAGGACTCACTGCCAAGGAGTGAATAAAGAGAGGTCTGTAACTGTCAAGGGAACTTTTTTTTTTTTTTTTTTTTTTTTTTTTTTTTTTTTTTTTAA
>NC_048898.1:34533924-34536142 GCF_011077185.1 Oxyura jamaicensis | reverse complement strand
AAAATTTGGAAACTGCAGCCTGCAGAGTGAGATGTCCCTCTCTCTGCTGCACTGCAAGTATGACTCACTCCTGTAAGTCTGCAAAATAGGGCCTTTGGGCCTTACCCAAAAAACCACAATCTTGTTAACTTTGTATGACTTCCATTAGATAGCCTATGATCAGAAAGTTAAGTACTTGCACATTTTTTAGGAGCAGGATGCTAGCCTATGGGTTCTTTAGGGCAGAGAGCTTTTTCCTGTTTAAAACAATGGACATGTAAGATATAAAATAAAATTTTTAGCAAGAGACTGCTGGCTTGCTGTAAAGTTGGAAGTAAAATCTGTGTTCAGAATTCAGTTTTCAATCGTAATTTACTTTTTATAGATTGTGAAAGATATTGCACTCTGGTTAAGCTATATGATTGTAATGCAGAGCAAAAGGTTCTTTATATTCCTTTAAAATTCCATCCTGCTTAATTTTCTGGTCTTCCCCTGGATGAAGCTATTAAAAGTATTATTAAAAGACTAGCCACCCCATTTTTCTTTAGGAATGCGTTTGGTATCAATTTGCACAGCAAGAAACACAGAGCAGAAATTCACAACTGTGAAATGTCACGACTAAAATAAATAGTGAAATAAATGTCTAGGGCACCAATTTTGCACCTCCTCCCTATTGTGCAACAGATGGAATTTGACAACTATAGCTGAATGGCTTGAATTAAAGATTTCAGACTTTGTTTTCCAGAAAAGTATGCAGCAGGCAACCTATGTTTTCACACACCAGAAGTCAATCATGAGATTTACAAAAACCATCTGATTAAAATGTATGGGGTATTTTTACCAGATAGTTACATGCTATTAATTAACATATTTCTCCACACAACATCTGTAAGAAAAATCTGGATTTTGTTTTCGGCTAAGTTATTCTTTGAAGAAAGAAATAGCTGGATCAGTGCTGCTCTTTTGCATTTTGCTTAGTGTGCTGGCACAGCATGCAGGCAGAGGCAGCCTCTGAGACACAGCTGATGCAAATGAGATGACAGATCCCTGCTGAACCTGAACTCAGAAGATAGGAGGACAGGATATTTTGGGTTGTCCTGCACTGATCCTGATCTCTGGGGTGGCTGGTTCTTGTATTGCAATAGAGCAACACCTCAAAATAAGCTTTGGACGTGTGCTCTTGGTCACCAGCACCCAGGCTAGGAATGCTCCTTCACACCCAGGAGACCTTCTGGTGAATATCATGGCCTCCTCCCCACCCCTGAGCAGGTCCCTCCAGGCCAGGGTCCATGTGCATGTCATCCCCAGGCAGGCAGGTCTCAGATGGTCACCTCCCCACCATCAGGAGCTGTGGATTGCAGCCTTGTCCCCTGCTTCAGACATACTCTGTATGGCCAAATCTCTCATTCCTGCCCACCCTGGGGCTACCCAACAAGCCACAGCTTGTGGGGCCCAGTTTCACACTGACTGAAAATGTGGCCAGAGCATGAACTCTTGTGATTCTCAGGGCCTGGTGCCTGCCCAGGAGCTTTTTGTCAGGACTGTGGCACGGAAAGGCCGGAGGAGGAAGGAGAATTCAGCCTGTGAGTAGGTGGCTAAGCAGGGGAGTGCTCGGAGCTCGATGGTCCTCTGGCCTGGGCTGATGTAACATGGTGGACAGGAGGCTCAAGGGACACGTCTCATGGTGACCGAGGACTTTCGGTAGAAAGAGTCTGTCCATAGGTGCACGATTCACTCCTTGTTTCCAGTTCTGTGACTTCTGTCGCTGTTTAGGTTTAAAGCATGCAGTAAAACTATAACTGGTTGCTTATAGGGGATTCTGCTATGTAGGGAATGTGTATGTACACAAGTCTTCCAAACCATAAAGTTGTAACAGAGAATCTGAAATAAATTAATATTGTTGAAATTAATGAACTGAGAAATTGAAGTTCACATCACTACATGAACAAATTTATTAATATCTGTTGTACATAAATTAATGAGAAATGTCATTATGACAAAAATTAAACAACACTAACATTAAAGATGGTCTAAATTATGTTTCTACCAAGGAGTTAACTAGAAAAAAAGCAGGAGGGTTTGGCCTCTCAGTGTTTAACTGTTAAAAAAAAGACGACTGTCCAGGGATATTAATCTCCTGCCTTTTTATAGCACTTGGTGTACAGATTTGAGAGCAGGTGTACATTACTTGGCTTTGATCTTAGAGAGTCCTTGACTTGCTCGGCCCTGCTATTATGAT
>NC_048898.1:34486424-34528924 GCF_011077185.1 Oxyura jamaicensis | reverse complement strand
AAATGCTGAAAAAGACCTCATGAAATCCATACTCATCAAGTGGGTCAACTAGAGCAATAAAGAGGCCCCTGAAAGAATGGCTGCACTCCTTTAAAACAACTATAAGTCTTATCTCCCCCGCATAGTGCTTGCGCGGAATCAGCCAGAAAATGTCAATTTCTCATCAAGACAAGAGGACCAATGATAATTTTTTTCTAGAGAATACATACAATTAGGAGAATGCAGAAAGGCCCCACCAGTGATTTGTAGCTTATTATGTCACCAGCAAGCTGCGATCTACCACTAAGCAGATAATAAGGGCTGTTGATAACTAAAGTGTCAATATGCCAAAGAACGATTTTTGAATGTGAGCCCTTGTGCTTTTTTTCCCCTCCTCGTGCAGATCGCAGGGCCTGATAACCAAGCATCTGCCAACCGACACCAAATGCTGGACTGCACAATTAATGCCATGAATAAATAGCACAAAAGAGTTTAGATTCTTTATACTCTTTGAGACAATTCCCTGTTTTACCCTTCAAGGATTTCTTTTATGTTCAAATAAGGTTGCTTTTAATGAAATTTAAACTCATCAGAGGAAATCAAAACCCTCAAATCAGATTACAAATTGATTTTTTTGGTCACTTGTCATTATACAATGTACTGCCATAAGTTTTACAGGAACAGGAAGAGAAAGCACTGCGTCTTGAGTAAGAGTATGCAAACAGTCTTTAAAAAAGCATATGAAGGAGGAATGGCCCTAAAATACCACAATTAATAGAAAGTTTTTAAAAGTTGGTGTGTACCATTTAACAAGTGATCATTACTTTCATATTAATAAAATAATTGTTTGAAATAAAATGAACTATACTAGAACTATAAATTGCATACATGTAATGATCAAATCCAAACTATCTCTGTTTCTTCTCATATATAATGCTACGTTTCATTGTTACATACAAGAAATTACATGCTATTTCTCAGAGCGTAGGTCAAAAATAACAGATGGTGGAATTTGAGACCTCCTGGTCTGGAACACCATCTCCGTTGGTGACGTTGATGGTGCAATTTGGCCAGCTGAAATATGATGCTGGCAATATATGCTACATAGTCATGATTTTTTGATTTGTTGCACATTCAAATAAAGTAACAGTTGTACTATAATGTTTTTGTTTCCTTTTTGTTGAATTTGTATGGAAACTGAAAGGGCAGCTTGAAATAATAATAAAAAAAAGGTGTTGTTAATGGCTTACAAAATGGTAATTTTTGTTGCCCACAATATTTTTAGAGGATTTCTGTTGTTATGTGACTCATTTGCATTTGCCTTGAGATAAACATTTTGTGAAACTCCTCTTTAATAAAAGAAGGCATTAACTACCCTATATTAGACCCATTATGGATGGTGATGGCACAAGTGAAATCTGCTCCAAGCAGGCAAAAATCATAGTGTTATATAAATTGCTTATTGTGTAAAATTCAGGACAAACAAACAAACAAAATAGGAAATTTGAGTCTGGAACCGGTCAGCGTAATACAGCTGATAAACTTTGAAGCTGCCCTGTATTGATGATGATAAAATGTAGGATAGAGACAGCAAGGTGAAGAAGGAGAGAAGAAAGGAGGAAGGCATGAGAGAGCTGCACAAGAAGCAGCAGCGAAGTTGTGCGCTGTGGGGCCTTGGCTGTCTAAGTGGGCACAAGCGCTCCGACACAGCCGCTGCCTCTGCCTGGCTGTTGGGCCCGGCACCCCCCCAGTCAGAGACATGCTTTGAAACTGCAATGTGTAGAAATATTAACATCAATGAAGAACCTGTAATAAACTGTGCAGTTTGGGCACCAAGCATAGCTCAGTGAAAAAATAAGAGCCACCTCGGCCTGCAGGCCGCAGACAGGCCGGGCGGGCTGGGGCCAAGGCCTACAGCCAGGGGACTTCACAGGTCTGCACACCGGTTGGGGAAAATAAGCGAGCCGTGTGAGGAAAACAGTGAAGCATAGATCAGTTTGGGAGAAAAGTCTCCAAAATGTAGCCACGCTACACTCTGCAGAACACCACCAGCTGGAACCAGCAGTTCCAGCTGATGTAGGCAGTTGTGTAGGTCTCCGGGTAAATGTTGCAAACGCCCCTGGCGTGTAGTGTGCAGCTTCAGACGGGCCTCAGGCCTCCTTCCTGGACATCAGTGAAACCAAAATGGTGGTTTTGTAAAATACGGTGTAAAAAACAGTGCTTTCCATAGAATATGGAATCCCTGATTTTCCATTTTAAGGAAAAATCAAATCAAATCAAAACAAAAAACTCCACAGAAAAGGATAAAACAGTTAACTGGGACACTGGTTTTAGGGTAAAGGCACAACGTTTGCTCTAAATCAGAAAGAAGCACTGCTGGCATAAATCCATGCCAGTGATGCTGAACATGGTCGGTCCCCTTTGCCAGCACCATGAGGGGACGGGGACAAGGGCAGCGCGGTGGGGAGCTGCTCTTCCTCCCACAGCATCGCCGCCTGTCCAGCCTTACCCTGCAGCGTAACTCATCGCTGCTCAGGCACCTCATACGCTGTGATTGATACGTGCTTGCGGGAGCGATGGAATAAATCTCTTTTATGGAAGGAGGTGGGAGGAAAATAAAAGAAATTTACTATTGAATTTTGTAGAAGTTAAATCAACTACCAAAATCTCCATAAAACACTCCAGTTAGAGCAGGGTGTCAAGAAAATAACTTTGGGGTTTTCTTGCATGCACTGTACTGTTAAGGGAAGGAGGGCTTCCCCACTGTTCAGCATCCACATTTCTCATTCACTTCTGCTTTATTTTCCGTCCATGGTGCCATGTCTGCGTCACTTGGGGACCAGGCAATTGCGTGAGTGCTTTTGCCACATTGCATCCCTGAGCAGCCTGAGCTGCCAAAAGCTGTGGTGCTGTTTGGATGCCACTTTGCAGAATGGTTTGTGTTTGCTTTATGTTACTGTTGAATGAGAAATCAAGACCGTTGCAGCAGGCCAGCAGAACTAGTGGTTACCTCTAGGTAAGACAGCAAGCAAGAACTGCTATCCCATTCTTCTGTAGGAAGAAGGGGCCAGATCCCAGGTAGGACAGAGGGGAGCCGGGAAAACAAATGCTTCTCCCTCGTTCAGTGCTGCCTTGGCTCGTGCCAGCCCACACACTGTGGTTTGCTGTGGGTGTCGTGCATAGTCAGTATGGATGGGAGAACCTTAAGAAGCTGCTGTGCAGGAACCTTTCAGAAGTCCTGCTGTTTATCAAAGCATAAAAAGAAATCAACATTGTTTGTCATGGAGAAAGTACTAGTAGGCCTTTTAGTTTTCAGTTCTAAAGCAGTTATTTACTGGCCTGCTGAAATGCAGTTGTAGGCTTGCTGCCTTAGGTAGGTCTATGGCAAGCCCTGGCTGCCCACTGTCCCCACTTAGCTCTGGGGAGGGACCTGAGGGACCTGCTCCATGCACAGCAGAAACACAGGCTGCGAGCAGTGTTTCTGAGAGATGGTGTCCTAGCAAACCATCTTTATGGTATTGCACATAAAGACGTCCAAAATTCTCTGCTTTCAATAGCTGTGAAATGTCACAACCAAGAAACTGGAATGGCTCAAAGAGTAATAGACACATATTAGTGCAATTAGCTACACAGAGCATTTATGTTGCTGATGTGAGTGCAAAAAATCTGCAATAGATCATTTTAAACTTATTTATTTATTTATTTTAAATCCTGGCCAGCAGTTAGCAGAAGCAAATGATCCACACATGCTCACCAGGTGCTGGCCCAAATATGAAGGAAATAACCAGCAGAAGCATACCAGAAGGACAATATTTTCTACCTAGCCTTGCAACAGGGTGCAAGGTGGCTTTGAGCAACCTCATCTCCCACAGATCAAGAGAGTAGAGTACGTGCTCTCAGGCCAGCTTGCTGGAGCTTGCTAAGCAAGGACAAGGACATGGCACTTTGATGCTATAGGGATGTCACAATGTTAGTGAGGGATAGGAAAATATTTTTTGTTGTTATTGTTTTCTATGCTGAAATTTTCCATTCGTAATGGAAACTGACATAAATAATTCTGGTTTGTGTGAAGTGTGTACTTCATGCTGCTCCTATAGTAAATTCAAATATAAAGGAAAGCAGGAACAACAGGTTTGGGTGCTAAAATAAACATTTCAGCATCACAACCGGACCACCTCAAGGGCAAATATACATTGTTTTCTTTCATCATTTTAAATTTTCTCTTTACCTTAATAAAACAACCCTTGTCTTGCAGTCTTCTGACATGATCAAAAGAGAAAGCCTTTTCATTGTCAGGCTGTAATGGCTATTCTGCCCCATATTTTTAATGTGAAGATTAAATATTTATACACTGCAGGTCAATAATAGCCATTGAGTGGGAAAGCCTTGCTGCTGGTGGGACGGGCTACCCTCTCCATCCTACCTGGGATCTGGCCTTGTTATAAACCTTGTGACAGCGATTACTGCAATGGCACAGGATTTTTTGTTCATTTCAATGTATGTGGCTGGTTCAGGTCAATGACTAATTCACTCGAAACTGAAAACCTGACTGGGAGCTGGAAGAACAGAAAATGTTTTCCTCTCTATGTCTATGAATGAAAAATAGATTTGAAAGGATGAGATCTGCTAGTTTTAGCATCTTGAAAGACATGGTGATCAGAAACCATCTATTCAATATTTTATTGGTCGCTTATAATATCTCCTTTGCTTTATTAACTTATTAATTTAATCTATTAACTTGAAATGCATTGAGATGTTTAGAGAAGCATACTTCTCTTGCATCCAGCACTTTTTAGGTGGGGCTGTGTAGCTGGTGAAATTAAAGCCATTCTCACTGCAGTGTTATTGAACTCCTATTTCCTTCCAGAAGAACTTGACACCTCATAATACTAAGGGGAATGCAACGTCCAGCATTTTCATAGACACAGAAATATAAATGAATACTAAATATAACGGCATACATGAATGAAAATAGTTAAATTAATGAAGGTCAGCACCCTGATCTGCCAAAAGAAATGCATATTCCAAAAAAATATCTTGGTTTGAACAATAATAATTAGCTTTTGTTAATAATGAGGGTAATCTCTCCTTAGGACAACAAAAAGGCATTTTGAGAAGGAAAAAAAAAAAAAAAAAGCTAGACTGGAAAGCATTTTCACCTTATTTTTAGTGAAAATTACATTTGAAACCAATAATTTATATGAGGCCATCCTGATTAGGTTTCAGAGAACATTTTCCTGAAATTTTAATGGAAACCGACTTGTAGCTTTCTTTTTTTTTTTTTTTTTTTTTTTTTAAATCCTCTTGGTAAAATTTTTGTTTCCTTTTTTCTCCCTTTCTGTTTTGCCTTCTGTTTTCTACCTTGCCACCTCCCAGAGTGGGTGTTTGGGCCAGGGGGAGGGAAAAGGCTGCAGGTCTGCATACCTGAGGAATCAGTTACCCCATGGCCCTCCGCCTTTCGCCTTTCCCTCTCCTTTCACAGCAATCCACCCTTCTTTGCTTGACCCACATACCACTTAATTCAGATTTAGAAATTACACTCCTTATGCTACTTATTAAAAGTGATGTGCGTAAGTTGCCTTTCCCAGCAGACTCCTGCTGCCGCTCCCATCCCCGTTCCAGTTTTCTGTCGGTGGATGTGGAAACAATGAAAGAGGGGATCAATGCAGTCACTTACGGCAGCCCCTGGGGAGCAGCCTGGGCTCTCCCAAAGTTGCTGTAGGAAAAAACAATGCTGGACACTGGTTTCAGATAAAACCTTTTCCTGAAATGTGGGTACTGCTGTCAGAAATACTTTTCCATTACTGGGCGATGGAAAAGGCACCCGTTACCAGTATGTGTGTGTTGCAGCCTACACTAACTTCTCCAACACTGCTTTCTGCTGGTGCTCGGCCTCTCGTGGCTCTTTGGGCTCAGCCCAGGGCAGCGGGGTAGCAGCTCTACTTTAGAGTCCGGTTTAACATGGTCTGATCTCCTGGAATGCTGTTTGTTAGCTACATTTGGCTATCTCACTTAAACTAACGTGCACTTACAACAGCCTGGGCTGTACTTACAAGGAGAGCTGAGCCCAAGCACTGCTTGTGGCCGACTGCAGAAGTGTTCAGAGCATCGTTTTGCTGCAGCGAGGCAGATGACGTCTGCATGCTTCCAACAAGGCAAATCCACTCATTTTTGCCTCCTCACTCAGCCACGTGAGCCAAGCACCGTGGCAGCACGCAGCTCTGGGGCTGAGGCTCTGCCTTGCAGGACAAACCACCCCAACTGGAGCTGCGCAGCGCGCTTTGGTGCCTTGCAACATGTGCGGGCGCCCTGGTCGTGTGAACTTCCTTGGGCAGCACTGCAGCCAGGTACAGGCGTGCCAGCAATTAGCAAAGTCAAGGTGTATTTCCTACATCATGCAGCTGGGGGCATTTTGTAACTCATTTTGCCAGGGAAAACTTGTTATTTAATTGCCTTTGCTGCTGCTGGATCTGAGTCAAAATGAGTGGGAATATCAGGTCCTGCCAGATATATTCAATCATATTACTGTTTTTTTTTTTTCCCCTGAATGGAAGTGGTGTGCCAGTAAGCAGTGAAGCAGTTAAATACGGATGCCTGGATGCCAGCAACGCTGTGATTTCAAAGCGAGCACCCCACCAAGATGAACGAGGAAAACGCACATCTCCCTCAGAGCGCCTGTCTGTCCCCACGGGGAGTTTAAGGGGAAGGTAATTCACAGTGGCTTGGCCAACTGCTGGAAGTAGGCTATTTCCTATTCGTTCTGATAAACCAAGAACAATGTCTTGCATGGCCCCAAAATAAAAAGTGAAAAACTGAAAATTCAGATGTTAACGAGTGGCCGGAGCCTGGAGCAGAGTTGGGGCCGGGGGTGCCCCCACACAGCCCCCAAAGAAACCGGGTGGAGAAGGGAGAAAAGAAATACCTAAATGAGCCCAATACTGATTATCAGGTTCCTAAGTGGCAATCTAATTTAGCTATATAAAATCATGAAAGGGAAAGAATTAATTGATACTAATGAGTTATACGAGATAGCATCATAATTAATTCCTAAATAGAAAGAGGACATAGGCTGGAGTGGGGGGGGGGGGGGATAAGACTGGCCTATATATCCTGATAGATTACAAAGGGTATTTGAAATGAGAAACAAACTGCCAAAGTCAGGACGGGAAGAAGTTACAAAATCACCACCAGCACGACCAGGAGCCCGTCCTCTCTCCTCGTGCCTGGCGCTGCTCTCCGAGTCCTGTCCGAGGCGGGCAGCGGGGTGCTCGGACCCCTCAGCGCCGTGTAACCACACAGATTTGATCTGATTTTTTTCTACCTCCCTCCAGACAGCATTGCTGAGTAAATCAGAGCATAATCCCACGGCAAGTTTGCGGTGCATTAAGTTACAGCCCTGGTATTGCCACAGCTACTTAGACAAGGAGTTCGTACGTGATACTGGGAGCAAAGCTGCCTCTTTCCACTCCGTTTTGGACCTACTGACTCCTCTGGTGTGTAAATCACAGGTGACCACTCATGTGCTGGAGGACAAAAAGCTTTGATGAATCACAGAAACAATAAATTATCTATGGAAAGGGCATTCTTTTTTTGGAAATCCCATAAAATTATCATCACATGTTGACTCCACTTTCATGAATATGAATCAGAGACCTCTGTGGCCTTCTTCCTGAAAACTGACATTAAAAGTTTTGTTCATTTTTTATTTTTTTTTTCCCTTCAAAACTAGGTTTAGTTTTAAAACAAATTCCACCTGCAGAAATCAAATTTCAGTTACGTTACTGCACAGCGAAGCCCAGAGTACGCAGATTGATCAGTGCTGGGAAAACCACGGATAACTGTGAGTTAATGGTTGCGTTCACAGAGGGAGGAAAGCCGTTCATAGCCAGGGCTCCCGGCTGGTAAAATTTCGAAGGGCGTTTTCAAAAAGGCGGCTTAGCATAAACCGGCTTTCAGAGAGGCAGGACACAGCGAGCATCTTCTTTTGGACATCGGAGAAGCATCGAGCATCGCTACGTGAGCCAGCACAACAACTAACATCCTGCACGTCGCGGTGAGACCAGGCGCAGCCAAAGCCGCACGAACTTCTGGTGGAGCTCAGCAGGAGAGGATCTGGGCTGAATAAAGAAGGGCTGGACGAGGCACGCGGGTGCCGTGGGGCCAGCATAGAGGGGAGCAGAGCCCAGCCTGGCCACCCCTGATGTCTGCCCGTGGCCGGGCAGTGCTTTCAGCACAGGGTTGGTGCTGCTCTGCGGGTGGCGGAGGGGCTGCATGCAGCTGGAAGCTCCTGCGCCTCGACTTGCTGACAGTGGGGATGAATTGTTCATTTTTTTTTTAATGCTCAAAGGAATTTCATACAGAAAATATTTGAAATAGCCTTTTTTTGTGTGTGTGTGTGTGTCTAGTGAAAGCCACTTTCCTTGGACACTTCACATCTGTTAAATGGCAAAGAAATATAAACCCGTGGGATTAAGGTAAATTGTGAAAAATCATAGATTTTTGGCATATGCTGAGTAATTCATGTCAAGTCGAGCTGAATACCCGGTGTTAAAAATGTAAACGAAACAATCAGTGACCAAATCCATTTGATCCTGGCGTCAAGGCCATTCACAGAAAAGAAAATTATTTAGTAAATCCCGCTCAATATGAAATAATTATTTCAAATCAAACGATTTTCCTTGGCCAACAGGTCAGCTGGGGAACAAGCAACCTATTGAAAACGCATACTGCATCCTGACACGGCGCGAGGACGTATCGACAGCCCGGCCGAGGGGTGAGATGCCGGACAAGAACAGGCTGGAGGACTAGAGACGCTTTTTGGCAGAAGCCTTCAAACCCTGCCTGCCACCTCCTCCTCCGTGACGTGCCGTCACTGCTGGGTTCAGAAAGGGGCAGAAAGGGGGCGAGGAGGATGCCAGGAGCGCTGCTGGGCAGTGGATCTCCTCACCGCTGGCATAACGCATGCCCTGCTCTCGCAGGAGTCATCGCTCCCAGGTCAGCCCCAACCTCGTTGCCATGGAACAAGAGGAAGCCGACATCTGTAAGATTTGCTGTTAAATAATCCAAACCAGGAGCGGGACAGAACCACGTGGAGAAATGGGGACGTTTGGGCATGCTGGGAGAAAATAAGTATTTTATACACAATGCACTGATGCCTGCTTGCCTGACGCATCCTTATTTTGCTTCTCTGGACATGTAACTTCATCCTTTAAATACTGTGTGTACTGGAAGTTTTAAAAACAATCTGCTAATCTTGGTATAAATAAATAAAATATTAAATCAAAATAATCTTTGGATTTTCAGCTGTCTTTCTTTGGGTCTGCCTCCGGATTTAGTGCTGTCACAACTACTTCTTTCCCATCAAAATGCATTCATATTTCCTCAAGCTCCAACCGAGACGGAGCTTTAAAAACAGTTTTAATAATTACACCTCAAATTTGCCAGACACCCCAAGGCAGGACCTTAAAAATAATCCGAGCACGAGCTGAAGAAAAATATTTGAGGTGAAGAAAAGCTCGCAGGTTTCACAAACACGGTCAAAACAAGAGGCTCTCCTCTGAAGTCCTGCTCTCACGTGGGAAAGCCGGTTGGACGCGTGCACAGCGCTCTGCCGAATGAGCTGCTGATAAATCTAATCCTGAAGGATTGGAAATGAGGTAAAAGAAATTTTGATGAAAATTATGTACATGTACTTTGACAAGCTCATAAACACTGCAGCCATGATAAGTTTTCTTATTTTTTTTTAAGACCTGACACAACTGTATAAGCCCAAACTCTAATTTTTACAGCCCTGGGTTTGGAGATCTGTCATTGGGAGATATAATGGAAAGAATAATTGCTTGGTGGCTGCACAAACATGAGATGTGTTGTCAGGCTGCAGTTTGGAGGCTACATCTGGCTTCGGAAATGATTGATGCTGTCTCTGTGTGTGATTTGGGAAACAATTTTTTTTTTTTTTTTCCCCTAACACAACTGACATGCTGAACCTTAGCGCAGCCGGAGCAATTAAATCATTATTAATGAAAACTTTTCATTTATTCCTTCTACTTTCAAATGCAGCTTTCGAGTGCGGCATTGCAACACGCAGCAACGGCAGCGAAAGCAGGCATGTGATTTCAATTTGAAATTAAAAGTCATGTCTGAATAACAGAACAGCATTCTCATTTCCTAATACTCTGCTTTTTACTACTTTGCATTCAACTGTGAAAAGTCTTTTAAAACTCTGAACAGCAGTAAAACTTGAATGAATTTTTGACCCATTATTGCATAGCGGGTGCGCTTTCCAAGTTCGAGAGACTGCCAAGTTCTCCCCACCTAATATTTCCACTTTAATTGTGCCACTTGAGAAATTTACGTGCCTCAAAATATGGCATGAATCTTACGCTTATTGCAGTATCATTAGCAGCAACATTTAAGCAACATCTGTGTGCTATAGAACTAATTGAAGTAGCAGAAGTGGCAGCTGTAAATCCACAGGAAGATGGCAGTTTGCACCCAGCACTGCTGAGTTAGCGGGTAACTGTCAGCCTGTTCCTGCAATCTGCTCTCGAGGACTACGGTACAGGCACACAATGTCCAAAAAAATACAGCGAGTAGGCTAATGATCCTATTAACCACTTTGCTGCACCAATTTGGCTGTTTTTCCAGTTTCCTTGTTGAATTTCATTATATATTTCACCGTTCCAGTAAAAAGTCCAGTACGAGATGTGTTTGCTTTTAAGCCACTTAGTTCGGGGAGCGAAGATCCTTCTCGGTTGAATTAATGTGCAAATATATATGTATATTTTAATTCCATATATTTCTCCATTTTTTCATTTTTTAATTTTTCTTCATCGCACGCACCTCAGTGAAAAAGAACTTTTACCAACGGTTAATGCTGGTATTTAAAGCAATGACATTTTCCTCCCCAGGATGTAACATTTTCAATAATCAATACAGCTGCGAGGGGGGCCGGCTGAAGTCTTTTTTAGGTGTGTGGGTTAAAACACATCTTCATCCGAGCCGGGAAGGTTGCTGCGCCGCACGCGTGGCCTGCAGCTCGTCAGGGCACCGCCGCTGATTTGACTAATTGGTGATTACGAAAGGAGGAAGGTGTTTAAAGTAGCATGTCCTGGTATTACTGCATAATCCAGGCACACGGCATATCAGGACTCCAGAGTGTCTTCGAGCATTACCCACGTCTCCATCTTCATTTGCTTCTTGGGGGGAAAAACAGAGGGTTTAGAAACATTGAGATATAATGGAATATAATGTAATATAGGTAATGTGATGTAATTTAATATAATATAATATAAATAATAATATAATAAATATAATACATATAATACGATATAACGCAAGATAATACAAGATAATACAAGATAATATACGATCTATATGGTATGATATAATAACATAATATCTTATAATATAATATACTGCAATAAAATGCAATAAAACCTAGCGCTAAGCATGACGCTGTGGTGCGAGAGCCATGTTCCTCGGCGACCCCACGCCGCAGCGAGCAGTGCCCACGCTCCACCTGCGTGGCCGTGCAGCGGTGGTGGGGTGCGGAGCTCCGTGAGCCCCCGTCCCCCTCCTGCCTTCCCCGGGCACTGGGGCAGGAGGAGCCCGGTGCGGTGCCGGGGCCGTGCTCGCCGAGGGCCCCGCTTCATTAGAAGCCCGGCACGTCCGCCCGGCTGCCATGTGACGTGCCGCGAGCCGCCGACATTTGTTGTCTTAATGCACAAGTACTCGGGGACCCAGCTGATAAGGGACAAACTGTTCTGAATCTGCTGAACTACACGCTTAGGGTGGCACGGACCCCGGCAATATTGAAAATCAATAGTCACGTGGTGGTTTAAAGGTTAGAGGTCTTCTGAATTAACTTTCTAGTACTAAATTACCAGCCCTTCTTCTTTCCTTCTTCTTCTTCTTTTTTTTTTTTTTTTTTTTTTTTTTTATGTCTCTTTATTTATTTATTTTTCCATTTTGGAAGCGCTGGGAAGATGCATTTGCTTTAGAGATACCTCGCTAATGCGTGCCTAAGAGTAAGAGGAGAAAAGAGCCAAACTTTTTAACACTTCGTGTGATGATTTAGACCTGAAGGTATTTCTCATGAGCAAATTTGGACAAAACGAGAAGGCACAGAGACATCAAATATGCTAACGGAGCTGGGAGCATTATTAGAGCCCTGAATGAAAATATAGCAACTGTGGTCATTTAACTCTTGTCCTCCACAGTGCCCGTACTTGTGCGATGTGTAATACTTAAAATAACACGTTTTGTTTTTGACCACGTTTAGAACATATGAAGTACGGGTATTGCTTGAAATATTTAGTCATTAGAAAAGAACTAATTGCATTGTCACAAACGATTTGAACACTGAGGGCAGTGTGGAGACGAACCATTGCCTTTCACCCATGGCACCAAGCACTGCCAAGGACGGCCCTGGCATGTGGCTCCTCTCAAGCACCTTCACAACTGGGCTTTGGCTTCTCTGTTCGCAGGTATTTTAAAAAACAGAGCATATTTTAATTCAGTCAATTGATTTCTTACTTAAGTCTGTTCCAGCATGTCCCTTCCCCTCGTCCTCATTCCTCTGGGTACATCAACAGCTTGAATTTCAGCATCGAGTATTTGCAGTCTGGCTTAGCCTTTAGGGTTAACAGGCACCTAGTTGCCAGCTGGAAAGTTCAAAAATATTCGATCGATCGATGAATTAAAAATGATAAAAAGTAATAGTGCTTCTCCTGGTACCTTGGCAGCCCAGAGGAGCCAGCGCCGCGGCCGTGGGCCGTAGTGAGACCCTCCGGGACCCCTGCCACAACCAGTGGCTTTTGCCACAGGCAGTGGGTTTTGCCACGTATGGTCCAGCATCCAGCCTACACTGCTGGAAACATCATGGGGTGAAAGCCAGCTCGTGCAAAATGAAATGCACCGTCGGTTACACTCACATGTGAAACCCAATGCCTACTTTTGAGGAGTATTTGTGTGCATTAAAAATCCTCACCTGCACACATGCAGAAAGAAAATTCAAAATACACTGAAAAGATCTGCGAAAACCACTCAGATCTAACTACTGGTGTAAACCGAGAACTCCAACCCCCCCCAAACTGCGCATTATTTGATTTTGCCAAACACCAAGTCTCTTGCTTTAAAAATAAATTGTGAACTTCACCTTTTCAGCTCTGGCATTTCCAGGCTCTCTGTTAATAAGTGTCATGTTCATCCCGGACACTGCCACGTGGAACTTCTGTTTGTCTCAGCGTGCCTCCCACCCCAGCACTGGGGCCGTTTTTTTAAGCAGGAGGGCTGCAAACACACCGCAAGCATGTGCTGAACACCCGAACCTAGGACACGTGGCATTTTGATAAAAAAAAAAAAAAAAGTCAAACTCACACAGCAACGAAGACCAAGTTGTACCTAATAAAATAAAACCGGCTGCTAAGCATGTGTTTGGACTCCATCTAAGGCAACACTTAAGCACATACAAAATCTCCCCGATTTAAAAGCTCTGCTCACTTCATATGGGAGTCACGTACGCACAAATTCTCACATAAACGGGGTTGTATCAAGGTATAAAGCAGAAAAATCTTCCTCTGTTCATCTGAGATTTCTCCTATCATAAACTTTTGATTAGGTGGTGTATATGTTATACTACAGATAAAAGTTTCTAGTGGAGTTTTTCCTCGGTTACTGTATGTATATAAACCCGCAGACTGCCGGTGCGCTGCATGGGCACAGGAGGAGCAGGCACTGCTATGGGCGACTTTGTTGTTGTTGTGGTAAAAAAGAGCTAGAACTTTAAAGCCATCATTTTAATCTGACTTAAACTAATATTTTCTGCTTTGTACATGGGCAAAATAATCCTATAGGAAATACTGAAGATTTTTTTTTTCTAACCATTGTTCTTAACTAGTGCACAATTATCGTTATGTTTATTTCTATCAGCAATCTTATTAATTCCCATACTACTTCTGGACCATGCTTGCACTACAGAAATAATTTTAAATGAACATTTATTAAAACAAATGCTTTGTCAGGATATACCCACTCCATCTGGCTGCACTGGACAGGCATTATTTCCTGGATGTGTCTGCTTTATGCAACGTCTTCTCACACAGATCTCACTGACTACCAGAGATCATGATTAGATTGTTGTGGATTTTGTTCAACAGCATTTTCTGCCACAGCAGTCTCGTTGACATTAGCTTATACGCACACTCTCCGCAGGACTCTTCCTCTTCTGCTGCACAGAATATGTTTTATTCTGGAAGAACATCGTTAGCCCACAAATCTGACAAAAGGCAGAGATCTTCTATAAATAACCCTCACTGCAAGGCTTGATGGGCTGCATTTTTCTTTCTTTTTTCTTTTTCTTTTCTTTTTCTTTTTCTTTTTCTTTTTCTTTTTGTTTTTCTTTTTCTCTTTCCTTTTTCTTTTTCTTTTTTTTTTTTTTTTTTTTCTTTTCCTTTTCCTTTTCCTTTTCTTATTTATATTTGTGTGCTCACAATTATGGAGATGAGAGTTTTGATAAGAAATAAAATATGAGTCACGTTCCAAGAATTAAATTTCAGCCCTTGAGAATAAAAGAGAAGCTTTCCCCTTTCTGCCTCCCCAAAACAGTCACCTGCTGGCAAGCAGCTTCCAAGTGCTACAAAGACCTTTCTTAGCACACTTGTTCACTTAGCAGCCAAACATCATTTTCATTGTTGGCATCATGAAGAAACACAAAACAAATAAGAGACAGAATTTAAACAAAAGAAAAAAAAAAAAGAAAAGGCAGCATTGTGCAGCTAATCCTCTATTCATGGTTATATCAAAGCACATTTTTGTTAGTTTTGCCGTGATTCATCTTAATGAAAACCACTATTTTACAGCATATCTCCTTCAGCCCAAAACTGGTACCCATGCTTCTCTCTCTGATGAGACCGTGGGAGATTTAAAGCCGTTAGTTCAGATGAAAGAGGAAGTGGTGTTCCCTGAAACTCCAGAAATTAGTTTAATATTTTCTAAACTGGTTGGTTTTAATTTTTGCATCAAAAGCCTGTGCAGTCTCTATACTAGTAACTGTGAAGTCTCCTTCACACCTAACCTTTAAACTTCTTTTCAGTGATCTGGTCGTTTTTCACCCTTTCTTTGACAGCTTTGCACACAAACTTCATTATCACTTTTTGGGCAAGGTTCCTTTTTCAGCATTTCTGCTTTGTGTAGAAGAACCTTGAGGCAACCAGGAGCTCCTGGCAGGGTCATGCAGTGTCCAGAAATGCTCGTGCAAGGTAGAAGTATCACCCAAGATTTTGTATTTCCAGTAGAAACACACCTGTCTGCCTACCAAAGTAGGTCCACTTCAGGGAATTTAACAACTAGGTCATTTCGTGTCTGAGTTTTTTCACGTTATTTTCTGGTTTCAAGGTTGTTTATATTGATGTGACCCTTCCGTAAATGTGAAGAAATATTTAGTATTAAAAAGTTGTTTTGAATCATCTCATTATCTTTAATGCGGGTATCAAAGTCACATTTAATTGGCCACGACATCATGGAACTGCTTTGAAACAAATATACATAAATTATTTGGGGACTTCAGATAATGGTAAGGAATAAACAAATATTCTATTTTTTTTTTTTTTTTCCCCCACACAGGTACCCTGACTTGCTAAGAAGCACTGCCTCAGGAAGCTAACATTGTAGTTTTCTTTTCTTAAGGCTAGAGAGGCACAATTTTAGAAAGGTTTATTTATTTATTTATTTCTGGGACATAGCTAATCCTCAGCTCTGTTTAGCTCCAATTTCCACAGTCTTGCTGAGACCATTTTTCAATAGATGGACATATCTTCAGAAAATAACATAAACAAACAGCAGTCTGTATGTGAGGTTGCATTTCTTTGCAGGTGGAAAACCATAAAGTCAGATTTCAAAGGAATTTATTGAAAGATTCATCCAAGGCCAACCAATACCATAAAATAAGGTGTGGTGTAACTAGGTGACATTTCTGAAGACTGAAGAAGCTTTCAAGGTCTTATCAGCCTTTGGTGATTGTTGTGGGTCCAAATGCAGGAATGAACCTCATCCAAGCCCAGGGATTCAACAAGGATCAGGATTAGCTTCCAGAAACTTGGAAGAGAGATGAAAGTGCAAGCTTTGGGCAGGATGATATTCCAGGCTAACAGTATACCCTAATAACCAACCTCTGAGCGTCAGTTATACATCATTTCCAGTGAATTTGAGATGCAATGTTTCTACGAGAATTTAATTTGAAAATGGTAGAAGAACCTTAATTTAACAGAATGTCTTCACTGACGGATGGTACATGGTGTCGAATCCACAAACAGTCTGTCTGTTTGGTTTTATTGACTTCTGTTGTCAGGCAAGGAAGACCATGACTCACAGACATCTAGCACAGACTGTATTTTTTCTTCTGAAATTGTGTCTGCAAAATATGGTTAGAGTTGTTCCCTGTCCAAGGAGGTAATGAATTCTCTATAAAACTTGACATTAATTATTCTTCTGACTGTAATAGCAATAATGAGGCCTAGTTTTTCCTCAAAGAAATGTAGATAAACATGACTTTGTAATTGCGTTTTCCTTAATAACTGACTGATATATTTGCTGGTTATCAAGTTACAAAAATTGAGTTTTAAGGGAAGATGACTGTAAGCCAAGGTGAGATCCAGATGGTGATGGTTATCCCATTCGTGGATGTCCCAGCCCACAGCCGGGGCTCGGGCCCATCTCCGGTTTTGGTTCCCAAGATGTGTACTGAGCTTCAGGTAGGATCCATGTCCTTGTCCAGCTTCTCCACGGAGGGATGGGGTGGAATGAAGGGGCCCTGCAGCCCAACCCCACCATGTTCTGATCTCTTCAAGCCTGCTGGGCCCAAACCTGTTGGGTGGGCCCTGCGGCCTTCTCCTGAGAGGTGCCACCAAGGCGCCTGAGGACATACCTCGAGTTTTGCTGTTCTGCTCGGCGGTGGCAGGACATTAGTGGAGGTTTGTTCAGGAGCCTCTAATGCTTTGTCTCCAGCATTTGGCACTGGAGCTACATCTATTGCAGAGAGCAGCAGGTTGCATGGCTTACCATGTAAAACAGAAATAAAAACCGGGCAAAAATTATATGTGATTTCAGCCTCTGTATGCCAAACAGCACGAATCACAAAATCTGCTGGCCTATTTTATGAACAGAAAAGGTCTCCTGCTTTAAAGGTTGGACAGAAATTTAAAAGGTAACTTGCAATGAAAGTCAAGCTGTGAAAAAAATGAATCCAAGAGGCATCCCTGAGGAGAGGAGGGAGCAGAGAAATGTGACCATCAGGTACTCACATGTCAAGAACAGATGATCTGCACATTGTAATTAAAGAGAGAGATGTACAAAAATCTCAGGCAACGACGAGATGCCAGGAAAACTTCAGTGGACTGGTAGTTCTTCGCTCAGACAATGGGAGACGAGGAGGAGTCAGAAGGAGCTGGTTCACAGCAGGGACAGCTCTCCTGAGCTGACAAAGCTTCCCAGGCTCTGTGCTCGCCCTGTGATTAATCACACACACACACACACAAAGCACCGGCTGCGACCAGAAGCCATCCTCCTAATGCATGTCACAAACTTCATAATTCCTCTTGGAACGAGACAACAGCAAGTTAAATTTCTGGATCACTGTCACCATGTCACTTACAGAAGAAGTTGCACCGGGGAACAGTTGGCTATTGGAGTAATTTGGATGGAAATGTCAGTTTTCACAACCTGTGATTTGAGGTAAGTGCCCTGCTATTATCCAGCAGCTCTGTCAGGCTGAGCGCATGCCACGACCTCTGCTCAGCCCCGCAGAGCACCGGCAGCACCTTGCCTGGACCTGGCTGGATGCTACCCTCTGCAAAACCGCATCCTGCCCAAATGTGCGTGCTGCAAACACATGCAGAAATAGCGATCCAAAGCCTCAGTAAATTGACTGGTCGAGATTCGCATTGACCTCTTGGCAGGTTTCATCCGAGTAAGGAATTCAGGATATGGTCAATATGTCCAACTCCAAAATGCCTGCAGAAGTTGCTACCTAGGGTCATATACATCTTATACCACATCTCTGCCAGATTCAGTCAACCCGATCCAATGTATATAGGAAAAAAACATTGTTGTGTAAAAGCACCACAGTTTTGTCTAGTGCCTGCCCCTCAGTAACACTTTTACATACACTTTTCTTCAGAAATTTTGGCATTCAAAAGGCTGCATCCAGTGCACAACCTGCGCACTGCTTTACCTAGGCTGGTTCAGAAGGAAGCAGCATTAAATCAGCGCAGCCATCAAGCCGGGGAGCTCCCAGATGCTTGACTTCAATCAGTTAAACACCAATTCACACCGCGATGACTTAGAAGCATCCAAACGCAATGTTCCTGGATTTAACTAAATCACACCCGTCACAAAGCCAGTAAACCTGCCCGCACGCTGCTGACCTAAAAGTGATGGAGAACAAAGGCAAGTCAGACCAACCATGAGTTACCCAGCTCACGGAGGGGTGAAAGGAAGGGGTCAGCGGAGGAGCGGAGTGCTCCCTGGCACAGTACCATTCCTTGGGGCCTTGTCCTCAGCACTGACCGGCCCACGTGGGAATGGATGCAGGAGAGGCAGCAGCACACAGCCAGTCCTTCATTCAAAATGAGGAGAGATGACTGGCCTAAGGGAGCTTGTCTTGCCACGAGGGGGTTCACAGAGCAGTGGGGGTTCAACTGGGAAGCAGCAGTGGGGTGAACGCCTCTGTGAGTTCTTCCTCTGCCAGCAAACAGGTAGCCCTTTGTTGTTGTTTGTTTTAAATCTTGTTCAAAATAAGAGCTGCAGCAGTAGGATACTCGGCCTTCTTGCTGTCCTCTATATGCTGGGGATGGCGAAGAAGCCATTACGCTGTTTATACCTTGCCGATGGTGCCACTGACTTAGGGGTATCTCCAGGCAAAGCGAGGCCTGAGTACTATTGTTATTTTTAGTTTGAAAGGAGTGGCTTACTGAGTCAGTAAATATAGTATTTTTTATTCATTTATTTTTATATTTTTATGTCAAACTTAACTACAGTGGGAGAAAAATGCTCCTCCAAAATGTGAAGTGAAAGAAATGGAAAACAAGCCAAATTTAGATTTTGCCTGCAGGATAATTGACAAACCAAGAAGCTTTCCTGGCTTCAAAACAGCTGCTTAGATCACAGGTGGCTGTATTCTTAAAGGGTAAAAAGCAAAGCTATCTCTTTTTATGGTATCCTTTTCAGGCATTCTCCTCTGTCGCAGCCACCAGGCTTTTATGTGTGCCCAGGCAGAAGAGGCTGGATCCTGTTGCAACACTCTGTTGGACTATAAACCAATGATATTTGCTTTACCTGTGCACTATCTTCCATGGAACAAAACAACATTTACATCTGGGATCAATTTGCTTGAAATTAAAGTGCAGCTGCTATATCTCTTCTGCATCAGAAGTATAGTGTTAAGGCTATAACATACAGACAGTTACACATTACTTTGCATTGTAATATTTAGATTTGTGTCATTTTCCATCTGAAGTAAAAAGCGTCTTTAAATAAATGAGTGATCTTATACTACATATTTTATGGGCTGTGTACTCAGCAAGATACATCTACATTTGCAATGTGCATATACTCGTCTCCAATTTAAAACTATGTATTTAGACCTTGAATTTTAATGCTTAAACTAAAAGGCAGGGTAGGGATAATGCGGACTGTGCACTCCGAAAAGTTCTGCTGCGTTTGTACGGGAGGGTTGGAGGAGTTTTGTGGTGCTCCCCGGTAAGCGTGAGCGCTTCCAGCCCCCGCTGCTGATCCTGCTGCCTCCCGCTGAGTGCACAGCGGCTCTCTCTCGGCTGCACCCTCTTTAAAGCCGTGATGCACAAGCTTTCTGACACCGAGGGTCACGCTGGCAGCTCACCAGGAGCCAGAGGGCTGCGTGCAATTACCAGCAGCATTTACATACGCATACATATGATTCTTACAAAGAGATAAATGCACGGGGCTTTCATTATTTGCATACAAGGCGCTGCAAATGCACCCAAAGCTTTCCAAAACACACAAGTAGACAAAATCGGCTCTGAAGGCTGTAGCTGAAGGTGCATCGTCAACAGAAGGGCTTCTGTTTCTCAGCAGTCAAGCTTCAACATCTTGTCCACCCCCAACAACTGTATGGGTTTAAAGAAATTGCTCTTGAGACACAAACACAGCTCAGGCACAATTAACAGGCTGTGGTGTAGGTGTCCTCCATGCACGATGTGGCTGACTGGCGTTCCTTTGTCACCAGAAGCTGACACCAGGACGTAAGCCCCAACCTCCAGTGCTGTCCTGCTATGCTGGCTTGGTCCTTCAGAGACTGGTGAGGGACCCACGAGGATGCTCTCCACCAGGACAGGGCCTACTGGTGAGTGCACAAATAGGACATTTTGGACGTCACCTATCCACACACAGACCAAGGACCACATTTCCAGGCATTAAACACCAAAAGGCAGCTCTCAACGCACAGGTACAACGCACCATCTTTTGTTTTCCAGGCATAATTTGGCTCTGAGGTTTCCAGGCAGGTTTACCCATCACCAGTGCCGCTTCACCACCGTGTAAGGCTCTGCATTTTAGTTCCTCACAGCTCGAGTCTGTTTGGCAACAGTCAAATATCGCAATTGTCCAAAGTGCTAAGGAAATTCAACGCATTTCAACTGAAGTGCTCAACAGGCTCCCTACTGAAGTCCAGTATATGTGCAATAACAAAGTTTTGATGTTTTCCAAGTTTTGGAGGCTCTTTCCCAGGGTGCTGCAGTACCCCCAGGTCTTAAGCAAATGGCAAGAGTCATTTATAAACAGATTTTGAAAGGTCATAAATAAACAGATTTCCAGCTGAACCAAATGTTATTATCTTATTTTATTTCCCAAAATAAACGAGATAAGCAACATAGCATGGAAAAGAGGACTGGAATCTAAATTTTCACAGAGTTTTTCCCTATAGTTCCCGAGCAGAAAATTTTCCAATTTTCCACAGAAAACTCCCTCTACAGTTTTAAAAGTACACCTACCTCCACAATTCTCATATTGTTTTACTGACATTGGCAGGAAACAATTTAAGAGAAAACCCAAGGAAACAACTGTCCAGGATACCAGTTGCAGTGCACGGAGCAGGGCAATTCAGTAAAATCAAGACCAATGGTTATGAAGGTCACTCTAAATACAGGGTATTCTACCTAAAAGTATAGCACAGAGGTTGGAACAAGAAATGGAAGTGCAACATGTTCAAGCTATCTTTTCCTCTCAGCAGCTGCAGTATGTTGTGCTTTGGTGAGAATGAATCAATCCTTTTTTTTTTTTATTCCTTTTTTTTTTTTTTTGAGTCATACATACACCACAGCCTACATTGCTCAAACCAGATTCACAGGAACCCCATCGGAGAGAATACTGCAGGTTTTCAGCTCTGACTTTGGCAGAAAGGCAGCTTGTCCAGAGCAAGCCTGCAGTGGTCGGCTTAAGTATGTAAGCCTGTGAAATAGAGGATGCTGCTAATCTAAAGGAATCAGACAATGTACCTGGTCTTTATCCTCTGCCCGGAGAAAAGAGACAAGCAATTAGTCCATCACAGCTTCTTCGCCATACCGAGACTGGAAAACAGATTGAAGGGGTCAAAAAATTCAGAAGGCTCCACATGATCCGACATTTGCCTTGTCACAATTTTCTTGACAACCAGAAGGTTGGAGACAGTTTGCTGGTCATCAGGAACGGCGGTGCAGGAAGACTGATTACTGAGCTGGAGACAAGCAACCGCTCAATTAACAGCCTGCTCCCTCTCAAAACAGTGCCTTCTGCAGGAACTCAGGGTATTTTTAGTCTGCTCTTTTTAGAGGACAAACGTGGTGTAAGACAGTTGCTGGAGCACACAAACATTTCTTCAGATTGTAGCCTCCCAGTGTTGTTTCTGTGGCTACAGAGGTGATCTCCAAACCAAGCAACATTTGGAGGTCCAAACTTCAATCAAGTGCCCTTCTTTTTGCACTTCACTGCATTTGCACCATCATTCCTGCTGCAAAATACACTGATGGCAGTGAAGTGACTTTCATGAGCAGTGTATCAGTTTCATTTCAATTTTGTCCTTTACTTCCCAGTTTGATTTTGGCCATACCGAATGTAACTCAGCAGAACTCATTCCCTGTATGGGCAGTTTTCCTGCGGCCCAGAAGCAGGCACTTGCCTTTCTTGCACGGTGCCATTAGCTCGAGGTTTGTACCTGCGCTGCCTGCTACCTGGATGTTGCTGCCATACAAACACACACAGGTCCCTTTGCCCTCAGCTGTTCTATGTCTCTGCCAGGTATTTTTGGCGTTTGATGGCTTCTGCAAGGACAGATTGTGCTTTTGTGTGCGGTGCCTTCTCAAGTGCTTGTGCCTCCGCCTTGTGAGCAGCGGTGCTGAGAAGGATGGCACTGTTTGGATAAAGGTAAAACCACAAAACCCAGCCCCAAAACCACTCCTACTAGTGGAAATCAGGCATGGGCCTGAGATTCAGCCAGGCTCTATGCTCACGCCTCTCTTTTCCATTTCACAAAGAGCAAGCAGGGGTCCTGACACACGCAGTGCTCTCCCTCCTCACTAATTTCTATGCAATAAGCCTGCTTCAGAAAGCCTTGCAAGGAGACATAACCACTACAGCAGCACGGGCCCGAGGGACCGTGTTAAGGACAGCTTCCTGCAGCTTCCAGATCAAACAGAGGGGATTTGCTTTCTCTTCCTCCAGCATGGCTGGGGCTGTGCCGCAGCCAAAACTCGGTGCTGGGGCCTGGCGAGCGATGCAGAGTGCAGCCTGGCCATCCCTGCCAACATGCATCCGTGCCGACGTCCCTGCTCCCGCATGGGGAGCACAGAGGTTGCGCCCTCAACGCCCACCAGTGATGGTGCAGTACAATGGGCATGCTACGATATCCAGATTATTCTTGGAAAACTCAATCTCTTGGCACATCTACCAACATAAGCTCCCACGCGTGCACGTGGGTGAAGTGCTACCCCGAGCCCCTTACAATGAGGTTATCCGTAACTACAAGGTGGTCTTCTGGTTACAGTTTGGTTGCGAGCACTTTGTTCACAAAGGAGAAGGGCATGCTTTCATTGAGCATTACAAAGAAAGCATTTCATTGTACCACAGCTGTGTTGTTAGTTTAGCACTGAAGGACTGTTGCCTGCCCATTGACCTGAAAATTAAATCTGCATTCAAACATCATCATAGAATCACACAGTCATAGAATGGCTCATGATGGAAGGGACCTTAAAGGTCTTCTAGTTCCACTCTCCTGCCATAGGAAGGGATGCCACTCACTAGATCAGGTTGGCCAAGGCCCCATCCAGCCTGGCCTCGACACCTCCAGGGATGGGGCATCCACAACCTCTCTGGACATGGTGACTCTGTTTTAAAAAACATGCAGCATGTGCTTGCTCAACGAAAGCAGGCACGAGGATCATATTTGAGACTTGTATTTTAAAAATTCTGGGCCCCGGCAGACACCAGGCCCCAGCTGGAGCATGGCCGTGACTGGGGCCTGGTCCCATGGGGTTGGCAGAGCCTGGACATGAGTGAGCACCGTGCTCCTCGTCAGCACCGTGCTCCTCGTCAGCACCGTGCTCCTCGTCAGCACCGTGCTCCTCAGCTTTGTAGGCACATGGCACGCGGGCAGCCGCGGCTACACCGGTGGCACGGGACATCGCGCAGGGCAGCCTGCGGTGCTGGGGCTGGCCCACGCGCTCCAGCACCAAATGAAAAGCGCTGTTTAAAATAACCACGTACGGCACTTAAAGGGGTTTTAAAAATTGATAACTCGACGTACTGTATGGGATCGATCTTAATTACTGCTCATGTGGATTTTTTTTTTTTTTTTCTCTTCTGGCTTTTTTCAATGGAAAAAAAAAAGCAAGCGACCATTAACGAGAAACTTTAAAGGCTCGTTAACAATATCCTTTCATCAATCACAGGGGCTGCCAGCGTGCCACGCTCATGTCAGTTTTCACCTCGTGGCCCCGCTACCAGGCCCAGGCTCCCCGGCCGGCCCCGCGCGGACAGGCCCAGCCGCGGCGCGAGGCTGATGGAGCCCAGACCGCCCCGCTGTCGCCCGCCGGTGCCGCCGGGTCCAGCCCCAGCCCTGCTCCGCTGCCACCCGCCCGTTACCTCACACGGGCCGCGGGCTGGTCTGGATCAGCCCCGGGAGGGCTGATAAGGGGCGAAGGGATGGAGCCTCGGCGGTGAAACGATGGTGCCGGGGCTGGGGCTGCCCCTGCTTGGTGCCCCCCACCCCAGAACAACAGAAATACCAGGACAAAGAAATCAGATCTCTTCTTCGGCAAGAAGAGGGCACCACAAAAATAGCCATATTAAGAGCAAATAGTCTGGAAGTCCCAGCCTGTAAAACAGGGAGAGATTACAGGTTTTGCTAGGAAAAAAAAAATAAAAACCTGCGAAAAATGCTACCTCTTCAAGCCACGAATTTAGTGTTATTTATTTGTTACTCGTACCCTGTACATGTTATTTGGAACAAAAATAGCTCATGGATCTTTGACAAGCCGTGTTTGCACATCAATGTAACTGAAATATCCTGTCTGCCTTAATGGCAAGCGAGTGTACCGCCCGTAATATTTTCCATTGTTTTTAAATCCAGCCATGGTAGCACCGACCGGAGGCACACCGCAACCCAGCAAGGGCAGGGAGTTTTAAAGAGAAGCCTTCGATTGGCATTTCTGTTCAATTTCTGTAGGAATATAAAAGGAATTACAATTAAATCTGTAAATGCAATTCTTTGAGGATTTTTTACATTCCATAAGATTCTTACTGAGCAATTACTCTTGAAATAGTACATAAATCTTACAGGGCTCCCATTGGATTACTGCGCTTTAAGTTTTTAAGCAATCTTTCTGTGGGTTTATTTTTTTTATTGCATTTTCTTTAAAGGAAAGCAGGTCTTCAGCACCACCTATCACAGCAAATAAACATTTTAATGCAACGTGCATCTTTGACTGGGGTGCAGGACATACTATAAATATTATGATTTTTAGATTTGGTAAAACATGAGAAAAATGATTAAATTTAATAATCTATCTCTGGAAGAAATAATGATCTATGATGTTTACAGAAACAGTAGATTAAAATTACTGCCACTTGTCTAGAACTGAATGCATTTGGAAAGTGATAACGCTGTCCTACCAACCACATCACTGTTCATCATTCAGCCAATATGCTGTACGGCAAATATCAAGTACCACTTTAAAGGAGTGTGATGCTTGAGAACTGTTTAGAAAAATTAAATGGCAACTTTATGGGGCAAATAATTCTAGCCCTCATCCAATGACTAATTCCTCTAATTCTAAATGAGGTGGTTGCATGAGCAGAGAGAAGATTTGGGCACATATCTAAAAATGGCCTTATATCTACAATGAACTGGTTTTCTGTTTAAGATGCTTACAGTATGAGCTCATTACGTTGCAAACTCTGCTTGCAAGAAAGTGATCTGTAACAATCCCCGAGCCTGGGGCCCTTTACCATTTGGTACTGATACATAGGATGCAATCTGCATTTTTCATTCCAGCATAAAACAGTACAACCAGTGTCGCTGCAACGCTGCCGTAAATCTGGCCCAGGAAATACAACATATTCCTTTTAAATATTTCCATTGGCCTTAGACTGGCTGTAGAACATGTTTTGTATGGAAAAAAAGGGAGGGGGGAGAATGACCCACCGCAAAATTCAGTTTCTTCCATGGTCAAGGGCATCTATTTCATTATAAATGTAGTTCCGCCAAAACAAATATTATTTTTGAATCTTTCATTATCTTAGTCTCTGGAAATGGGCTAAAACAGCATGTGTTGGTATTAGATGCTGCAGAGCCAGCTGTCGTGCCTGGCTGCACAGTGTCTCAATGTCAGCAGTTCAAAGCACTGCAAGGCTGAATGGGAGGAAACTTGATAGGTCAGAGGAACCCAATTCCAGGCAAAAAGAACATAGCTGTCTTGTTCCGAGTGTTTTTTTTTTTTTTTTTTTCCCCTATGTGCATGAGTATATAGAGATATGTATTCGGACGCCTGTGTTTTAATATCTTTTCCCCACTTTGGTGTTTTCATAAACTGCCGTGACCTCCACCCAGAGCAGGCTGCAGGCTACTTGGGGCCGGCACCAGCACCGCTGTGCGGAGGCTGAGAAAACCCCCAGACCAGACCCTCTGGGCTTTGTGTCTTTTTGGCTGGGGGCCGCACCCTGTCTGCTGCCCAGACAAAGGCAACACTGCTGGTGACAGTGCCACCGCCACCGCATGCAAGTGTCCCCACGTCACCGGGTGGGCGAACACTCACTGCACCACATGGCCTCGTGGATGGAGTGACAGCAGCCAGCTCTGAACACGACTTCCCTCGGGAGTTGGGTGCCCGCCTGGCCAAGGACTTATCCCCCTGAAAACAAGCGCTGAGGTTCACTGTGTGGGCAAAAATACAGATAGGCACATGAAAGAGCGAATGTAAATGCGATACAAAAAACAGCAAGGGATGTAAATGTGAAAAAGGTTAAAGTTTGCTTGATACTGCCTTCTTTTGTTGGTATCATATGTTATAGAAGAAAGTAAAATACACCCAAACTGTACATATTATAAGGCTATATTTTTATCTCAGGGTTCTGGTGACACGTACAAACCACTTGAGCTTTGCTTTCGTGGTTTATATTGCCACCAGAAACCCTTGATAAAAATACAGCTTTATATTGTACAGTTGGGTATAGTTTATTTTCTCCATATATCATATACTGTGTTTTATTTATAAACATATACAAAGACACTTGTACATGCAAAGCAGTTTTTTTATTGAAGTAATTCTGAGTTATCAATAATCCTACATTAACTAAAGCATTGTAACACAATAATTTCTTGGTTAGCAATGGCATTTCTAAAGAGACGCCTATGAAAATATGATAAAAAACATAAAGAAATCAGTATTTTCATGTTGGAATTTATGATTCCCATACTGAAAATTTCAGCTTCTGGTGGCTCGCACTTTCAGAGAACCCTTTTTAAACCACCTCAAAATTTAGCCTTAACATCTCTTGAATCCTTTCTTCAGAGAGGCTACAGGAAATAAAGCTTCATGTAACGGAGAACTGCAAAAATCTAAGGAGAAATTCAAACACTTCAGGAAAGGCACTGCTGATGAAGATGCAGCTATGATGAGCTTTTTAATATTTAGTCCAGGTTGCGCTCATCTAACTGCTTATTTAAAATATTCTCATACAACTTGCCAGCACCTACAGCTCCACCTGCTTTTTGCAACATTCACAAAAGCAAAATTTTTATTCCTGCCTCGAGCATCTCTCACGATCCGAAAAGAAAAGCCGCGAACAAGCGATTCAATAGCCGCTTCCTTTTGACTGCATCTCAATGTGCTCCATTAAGCAGTGTTTACGTAAAACAGCATTTCAGCAGCGCAAACATCAAAGAGAGGAGGGGAGTCCTGGCACCAGGGCTGGCAGGGGGACAAGCGCGCCAGGCGGGGCAGGAGCAGGGAGGCGCGGGCTGGCCCCTCGGCGAGCCAGATGCTTCCTTAGAGGGACGGTTGCACCTCGCATTTGCCATGCCCCTCCCTCTCCCCTACCCTCGCTTTAATGGACATTAAAAATAGAACAAAACAGGACTGGGGATGGGAACAAAATACACGCACAACAGGCCTGGACCGCTGTAGTCATTCTGCTGTAAAATGTAAAAACAAGAAAGGGCATATGAGCTGCATCCCCTAGGACGCATCCTGCTTTTTTAATATAGTGGTGCCACCACACATTTCACTTCGGATGTTGCATTATATTTATATGTCACTCAAATATTTACCATTTTTCTGAATTCTGCTGGGTGCTCTGAGAGCTTGTTATAAGCCAAGTATCCGCGGCTGTGTGCCTTGGCAGTCGAGCAGCTGTGGCTGAGCCACATCAATATGCTAACTTCTCTTTCTGGAGCTTCTCGTGCGACAAAAGCCACTCTTTCATAAGGTTCCCTCCTCCGTAGTTGCCGGTCTGCCCGCTGCTGCGAATCACCCTGTGGCACGGTATTATAATCGGGATCTGCAACACACACAAAAATAAGAAAGGAAGCGAGGGGTGATGTGAAGCGGTGGCTGGAGAAGACCAGCGAGGAAAAGGGCTGCACCCAATAAATCCGCTACCGCAGCAGCGTTCGCCTTCACCATGCTAGCAGCGGCACAGATTTAAACATCGGCGTTAAAGCCCACCCTGGCAGCCTGCCGGACAGCATCAGGGCCTCGCTTCTGTCTGCTCTGCCCCACTGCTGGAGCGGGCGCTGGGCACCGACTGCCCTGCTGCGATGGCGTGCGCCGACCACCTACCTGGCTTGGAGGGAAAAAAAAGCGTCGGGAGAAATGAGCCCTGGCAAAAACCCCAGCCAGGGCGCCCACAGGATGCCGGCCCACACCTATCCAATGACTTGGAGTTAATTTGATGAATTATTGTTGCATTGCCCACCTCTGGCAGTTGTTTCCCACCCAGCAGGGACACTGCATGACCCTGCATGCACTTGGAGCAGAATTGGCCCCGGTTCATGGCTCCAGGGACACTGCAGAGCCACAGCACCGAGCCCCCGTCCCCTGAAGGGCAGTGCTGTGCCCAGGGACGTGAGGTGACTGCCCTCATGTGCCTCTACTCCTGCAAGACGATGCTTCTGCACAGGCAGCACTTAGGTCAGATGGTATGTTTTGTAGGGGAAAAGCAAGGAGGATCATTCAGGATGCATGCAGCACATGCAGACATGCACGTTTTTGCAACAAGCTTGTGTTTACAACACCGAGACATCTATGACCAATGACACCTCAAAACGCACACAAGGATGGCACGGAGGTTCAGGACCATGATTAACAATCATTAGGAGAGGTCATATTTCTGGAACAGGGATCACTGAAAACGTGAGAACAGCGCTTCCACCAGCGAGCTTCCTGAGCCTCGGCTCCCTCAGCAAATTCCTCTGCTCTCTATAGCACCTCGACGTGCACCGCTGAAAAATTCCATATAAGAACACGGCATTATTTATTATTTAGCAGCAAGTCAATCCAAAATGGGTTGTGAATTTTTAAAACCTACAACAGGAGAGATTTAATTCACACCTAACCAATTTAAGAACTTTTTCTCATGCCTTCCACTTTGTATCATTTATAGCCAAATGTCAGGGATTCTGAAAAATCAATGCGAGAAGTTACATAATAGACTGATAATGTAGACCAGTACATAAACACTTTTTTTTTTTATTGCAGGTGATTATGATAGTTGAAGTACACATCATAAAAAATGCAATACATCATCTTTAATCATGCAGTTTTTGTTTTGGTACTTCCAGAGTAATTCAATTGTAATGATATAACCGTGAGAATAACTTACTAAAAAGTGTTTTGTTTTTTTTTTTTCCTTTTTTTCACAGAATGGATATTTTAACTAAAAATACATACTTTTATTTATACACACATACGCATAGGCAAATTACATCCTTTACACGGACTTTTTTTTTAGCACACTTCATATTTATTTCAGCAAAGTTCCAGCTGGGCTCATATTTGAGTCGAAGACCCAGACCCCGAAGCAGCTGGACAGCTACGGGCCAGACCTTCATAAACTGTATTTTTGGAGGCTCTTTTGTTTTGGTTAAGTAATTTCAATGGCTGAAATTTAAAATCTCAATCTCAGCCCAAAGGCTATCACATTACCAGGGAATACACATAGGTGCTTATTGTTAATCAAGGTTTAATAAAAAATGCTTATAAATAGCTGCTTTATTTGGAGTTGGCAATGCCACAAGTGAATTACGCATCCATGACAACTCCAGCAAGTACCAATAAAATCTTCCCTCTAGATCACCATCACATGCTTGGTTTATGACTTCTTTAAAGTTGTGGGTTTTGCAAGTGTTTTTTTGTTTGGGGATTTCTCTGGCTTTACAAGCCACTCGCACCAGTTACCACTGGCAGATTTTCTTGAGTGACAAAGCAGTAACGAGCCATAATACACTGTAAAAAATATCCAAGGTTAAATTGAAATTCTTTAACAATAGAAAAAATGAATTAGAGTATTTTGGCAGTAAATCTTGCTACGGACAATGGACCAAACCCACTTTGTGAGCCAGTTCTCTGGGACTGCTTGGAGGCTGCAAAGACCTCCGGCCAGGGGTCCGTTTGCGGGGGAATTTTGTTGGGGAAATTAATTGGCACCTTTATAGCTGCACCTTCTCTTGCTAAGTTTTGTGAGAATACGGAAGGTGTGCCCAAGCTGGGAAAAATCTACTTTATTTTCAGGTGGAGCAGGGTCACCTGCAGCCAGAGAGCTGGCATGTGCCACGGGTCTCAGGTTTCCTGTGTTGGTGCAGGATGGATCACAACCTCAGGGACGTGTGGCTCAGCTGCTCAGCATCACGCCACACTTGGAGGGCGAAATTTGGCCCAGGTGGTTTGGATCTCCAGAAGAAACAAGGAATCTCAGATATCTGCCAGGATACTCTCTCGTTGCAAAGGAGCACTGAATTGCCACTGCCAGGGGACAGAACATGCAGAGGAACTCCTGAGCCACCTTTTTTAGGGCAGGGTGTTGAGCTAGGCAAGCTGCAGTAGCACTGCTTTACTGCTAGTTGAAAGGCTGTGGCTGGAAAATGCAGCCACTGAGATGAAGGGTGTGAAATAAATACAGCATCTTCCAAATACAGCATCTTCCATGCCCGAAATAAAGGATTTCATACCAAGTTTGTCCTAATGTGCGCAAGCCCATGCGTCATTCTCCGTAGCGTTGGATAAAAAAGAAAATGCATTATAAAGGCTCTATCAGCTCCGTAATTTAAAAATATTGAACATTGCTTCAGTTTGGCTTAATTGTGGTGACAACTTTCAGACTACTAAAATAATTAAACCTGCTAAAATTTATTAGGGCCCTAAGGACATTTTAGAGGGAGTACTACCCTAGTCTGGAGCTTTAATGCCTCAGCCACATTTAATGTAATTTTTATCAATAACCAAGCAGCTCATAATATTATAGCTCCACTGAAATCTTCATGCTGTGAAATCTAATTCATCTAATACATGAATCCATCACTTACACAGACCCTATCTCAAATGCTATAAAACTTCCAAACCCATAGATTTGTCTCCAACAAAAATAACATGAAGGGGCCCTTCAATCAATAGCGGAATCCCTCTGATTCGGGCACCAGCTGAATATTTTCTCCAACTTTGCTTTTGTTCTTCTGGGTAGAGGCCCACAAGGGAAAGAGCTTGTTTTCACTCGCAGCCTCATCAATACCTAAATCCTGGTGAACAAGTGACACTGAGAAGCTGTAATCAATAGCTCCCTGTGCGTTTTTTCTTCTGGTCAAATGGTTCAGCACTACTGACAGCCCTGACACTCGGAACATGATGCTAAATCTTTATCAACAGCCATCTGGGTGACTGGCAGAACAAGACTCGGGCGGTCATTAACGCTCATGGCAATCTGTGAATAAACTAACTCCTCAATAATGCGTTTGTTTAGAAAAAGGTGGGGAAAAAAACTCCCTGCACAAGGTATCGATTGCCTTTGAACTGCATTTAGCAAATTCCGTCTGAGGATGAAGCAGAGCGGCGCTCCGCCGCGGTGCTCCGCTTGTTAAGAGTTTTCAATTTGACGCAATGGAAAACCGACCGTCCTATTATACTGCCTGATGGACTGGAGACTTACAGAAAACTGCCAAACTGTCAAAAATAGATCAGCCAGGCCATAATGGAAACAGCTGAAATATCAAGTTATAACATACAACAAGAATCACACTTAGCAAAAAATAATCTTTCAGTTTGCTCATGTCCTATTGCTTTTTCTCCCCCTATTCCCTTACAGAAACAAATACTGTAATGCGAACCAGCATGGGTTCAACTTTATTGCTAGCCACCTAAGGAATTAATGCACAAGTAGTTTTTTGTGTTCACAACATTTCAAATCCATACTTCACGGTCTTCTCATAAATTACTCCTTTCACTCCCGAATGTTTAAAACGTTCTGGCTGAATAATGCCCGCGACTTTCGATAGATCGAACGTAGCGCCTGGGCACGCAGATCGCTTTTAGCCTAGACAATAAGGCAATCGGCAATCAGATAGAATATAAAAAAACGTATGCAGCTATTACTGCTGTTAACAGACCGCTGAAGACGTCTTATTTAAGCCACAGAACAGTCATTTAGGATGGCCTTGGACTAATCAGCCCAACATTCGCCATTTCCCATGAGTCTCTGTGATTTCTTTTTGATCCTCCTATACTAGTCTAATGAGATTTTTAATTGAACTTTATGGGTTCCCTTTGAGGACCACAGACCTTGCAATCAATCTGAACCGCAGTAAACTATTTGAAGTTTTTCTTGCAAAAGGTGAGCCATCCCCGCCATGTCCTTGGCATAAATTGAAGCAAAGATGTCGCATCTTTCAGCTGCTGCTGGCACCTATTCCACCTTCTCATAAAGTTGAAGGTCATTGTATGAATTATGTGAAGCAACCCCACTACAAAGGGAAACCTGTAGAATGCACACTACCAAAATTAAACACCAACCCATGATTTGTAGAAGGGAGAAGTGCTCTGGTATTTTCTGGAAAAAATGTAAGATACACAATTTTGTCAATATATTTGAGTTGCAGTGCAATGTCAGGTTCTACATACACCTCCGCTTTATTCCAAGCCCTCATTTTTACTGATAGCACTATCCTCATTAAATCACATTTATAACTTAGTCATCGTGCTTATAATTTAGTCCTTTAATCAAGGAAGAATCTCAAGGTGCAAACAACTTACGATTTTGCATAGCTTCTGCAGCAATCATTAATAAAAATACTCACCAAAGTTTCAGCTTCTCTCCTGTGAAAAGAAATTACTGATCTTCTGCTTAACAGAACATCACATTTCTGCAACAATTTTGAGGCAAATACTACTCAAACCCAGTATTTATATCTTGAAGCTCTTGTTACAGGTGTAGCAGTTGTTAACACCGCAGTTCTTTAAATTCTTTGCTGATATTTTAATGATGCTGCCATTCTCATGACGTGTTCAGTTTAATGATCTGTTTAGTTAGATTTAAAGCCCAATATCTCATCTGATAAACAGACTTCAAGTGTGTTTATAACATGTACAATGTTCATGGGTATTCTAAAATGCAATACATGTAGCACACTGCCTTTAAACTAGCATAATGTCTAATGGGTTTAAGCTTCCAAGCTCAAGAAGTACACAGCGATATTCTAAGTGTAAATTTGATTTTCATATGAGACAGTTCATAGAAGCAGCATAAAGCCACGTTCCGTCAATACCCTGTATTGTACTTGACAATACAAACTATTTTAATGTGATGGAATGCTTTCCAATATAATATGGTGTACATTAAGATAAGGCAATACAATGCAAACCTACAGGAAACAGTTCTCAAAGAATAACAATATAGTGTTGTGCAAAAGGATATGTAATTGCTATCGCCTAGAAATGTACCCTGCTTTGCCCTCAGGCTGCAGTGGAGCAGCAGCATCCAAAGCAGCGGTAACAGCAGGTTGTGGTGTGAAAATTCCTGCTTTTTCCCCTGTGAGGAAGGATGAAAATAGTTCTGAAAATATACAGCAAAGCTACTGCTATTTTTTTTTTTTTAAATAGGTCCTATCTTATTTTTGTTATTTCCCACTCGATACTATGGCTGTAGTGGTTTCTGTCCACAGCAGAATTTTTTAATAGTATTATAGATAGTAATGTATAGCTTTAGGGGAAAAAAGGGCTCTATTAATATAATACTACTGCAATATTTCATAATAGAAAGCTGATGATAAAAAAATCAGTACTGTAATGACAGCTCTGCCTATTCCAAAACACATTTTTATTACTAGACATCTCCTCTAGTTAATCTGTAATTTCATGCATATTCCACATGCAAACACAAATACAGTCCTTTTGTATTTCAACGGGAGCACCTTTTCACTACGTTTCTCATATTTTCCATATAAATCTTTATGTGGTCCTTCAGACCTATGAGTCAGAGCATGCATACTGACTATGCATAATATGCAGATCGATTTTATGAATGAAGTGAAATATAAATATAATGTGTGATGGCACTGTGAAAAACCCCAACCCTTATTATTGCTCTGCAGAGAGCCACCAGCTCTTGTGAAAACAGGTTTCTGAATCCACCTTGCAACTACAAGTTGTGGTCTTACATGTGCCTTATTACAGAAAAAACTGGGAGAACTGCATGCAAAAACAACACAGAAGGTCAAAAGATTATGGCAGATATAACACAGGAGTAAAGAGAGGTATTTGGGTATGGAAAGACACATGTTGCTAAGGGCAAGTGGTAATGAGGAAAAATATGTTGAAGAATGGGCAAAAAAGGATGCAATGATATTAATAGAAACAAGTTTTTATTTTTTTTTTAAGGCAAGTAGCAAGGGAATGTGTAAAAACAGACATAGGGGGATTCTCTTAACTTGCTTCTGCTCTCCTTTGCACAGTGACAAGCCAGCTGGAGGTGGCAGTACCAGCCCCACGCAGCACCTTGCATCTGCCCACCTAAGGGGCGTTCAGAGCCCACTGCTTCTTGAGGTCTGCTTCTACGGCTGGGGCCCTTACAGCCCAAACGCTGGGGTTTTAGGGAACCAAACTCCCTGCTCCTTCCTCTTGCACTGCAGATGATATACTGACTCCTATCCAGAAACACTCTAGACCTTGACAACTAGAAGGGAAAGAATTACTGGGAAGATGGACAAAGTGACCAAGGACTGTAACACTGTGTTTCCAAAATCCACAGGGCTATCCTAGAGGACCACTCCCTCCAGTTGCTTTAAATTCAGGCAGCTCACCTTGATCTAAAGGAGAAATGCCACTTACATCCAATTTGCAGTGCATGGAAAAAAAAAATGTTGAAAATTAGGCATTTGATTCAAATGTGTACCTACGTGAACTAAAATCCCTCCTCTTCCACACTTTCAGAAATACATCCATAACAGCACTCCATTCTCTCTGGCAACACATCCAAAGCTACTCACACCCTGTCAAATGATGTCAGTGCTGAGGGATGAAAGATTTCCCTCGCCTAATATGTAAGAAAGTTTGAAAACAACAAAATGTGTAGGGGCTGATGAATTAAAAGAAGTGTAATGTTTCTTTTCCAAATCTAACACCATAAACGGTAGGGCATAAATCACATTAAACTGGGTTGTGCATTATTGCTGATTAAAAACACTTACTGACCTTATTACTCATGGTAGACCAGTTTTCATAGCAGATAAATTTAATCTAATGACATTTAGCCCAGAAAGCTCTCTAAATCCACCATCTTCCATCAACTTTATTTGAAAGTTGACATGAACTTACAGGATTGCTCCTCATTGCTCCTCCCACTGCTCTTGCAGCTCTGCTGTTGCCCGCTAGGTCCGCTAATTTCTGGTAAGAGATGGCCTCCCCAAACTTCACATCTCTCAGCAGGGTCCACAAAACCTGCCTGGTGAACGAATCTGCAAAAACAAGGGGTACTGTTCATATGCATGGCTGAAAAACACGAGATGAAATACTCAAAACACCCAGTGCAAAGCAGTCTCAATAGCAACTTTCTAATTTAAATTTAAACAGCCCTAATACACCATCCTGTTATTGTATCTTATATTACTATATTTAAATACATGATTATTAGAAAGAGCACTTCAAGTAACCGATCACTATAAAAAAGGATTTAAGGCTTTGATTTTCCTATATTTTTAATTTGCTTCAAGTACAATTATCCTGTTAACTCATACAATGTGGTTTTTCCATTAAATTGGCAGAGTATAAATTAGCATAGAGTCAAATTAAAAAGGGAAGAAATAACCGGCTCTACCTATTTTACAAAGCCCTCGCATCTCCAGCTAATTTCCAACTTCAGCTGGGACACACGGCAGAAGAAGCCCTAGAGCCAGCGGACTCGGTATTATCCTGGCTGACTGCATTTTATAGTTGAGACCCCCAAGCTACTGCTCAGCATTCCAGACATTACAGAATGTAAGGACTAGCTGTGACCTTGAATGTACAGCACATCCTTAATGACACTGGGCTCTGAAAAAAAAATAATGTATCTTCCATTATTTTAATTTTAATTCAGCAGCAAATTGCTTCTAAGTGTTCCAATTGCTGAAATAATGAATAAGCAAATGCATTAGAACCAGCTTCCTTCTGTATTTCAAGGTTTTACTTTCCCAACCCAGGATTATCTGTCAAAAGGGAAACCAATAGCCACTCTAAGATTTTAGCAGGGTTGGACACCTATTCCAAGTCACTTGTAAAAGCTTTGAAGATCTAACTAGTGAATAACTTACTGAGACGAGTGAGCTGGCAATTATATATTAAGAAATAAAAAATAAAGAAAAAAAGAGGCCCCCTTGCCCTGTTGAGAGCTTCAGTTTGCTGCTTTGGCAAAGAAACAAACTTATTAAAAACATTTTCTTTCTTTAGTTGTCAAAAAAGACATCGATTATGTTACATAACAAAATGTGATTTTGGTCTTAAAGGAAACCCATACACCGTTATGTATGTGTTAAATAATAAAAAATCACTTCTTAACTGAAGGGAATGATAATCACTTCATTGAAAAAATCTGTTTAGTCTTTATTATAACATTAAGCAAATTAAACATCAGCATAATCCAGGTGATACGAGAAAAGGGTCATCAAAGAAATTAACTTTGTTGTTCATTAATTTACATGGATTAGTAGAGGGCAAAGAGATAGCAAATCTGCTCTAGTTTTTTATGATATAATTTCAAACTGTACACCATTTGTGGCAGTAGGGTGACTTTGGGGTTAATCAGACTGATTTGTCCTTTTAATTGCTTTCTATTCAAAGAAAATTCATTAGATAATGTTCTCTTCAAAATTCATGAATCAATTTAACTGAAGAAACCACATTAACAGCTTTGGGTTCATTAGCACAAGCAGTTGTGTTACTAGCTGATTGCTAGGAGGGTTTCCTTAGGCAAACAGATTTTGTTTACTGTGATTTCTTCAGAAAGGCTTCTTTCAAACCAAGCCGCGACTTCTTGTTTTTGTAACCTCTCTTCAAGCCAGCAAGATCAGCGTTAACCTGAGCGCTCGCGTTTCGGGCAGACACTGCCTGGTGCCCTCTCCTAGACACACGATGTGCAAAGAGCATGCTGCCACGGCCCGAGCCCCGGTCCCCTCGGTCCCCTCGGTCCCCTGGCCATGTCAGCAGTGGTGCAGGGACCCACAGCATCCCGAATGGTCGAGGAGGAAGGAGCAGCCATGCGAGCTGGGCAACAGGACAGAGCATCACCAGAGCCCCCGGGAGCACCACGCGACGTCACCGTGCCGAGCCGTGGCCAAGCTATCGAGTGCCTTTTAACAGGCTAAAATACGGCATAATAAAACAATTACGCATCGACAGGCAGGGACAGAGATTATCCTCCTTCCAGAGCCACTGTGCATTTTTCATGAGAGAATATATACTGTATCTGCACCGACATAAAACACTAGAAGTTACAGTTCAAAATAATGAAATATTTAGCGATCATGCACATCGTTTTATAAAAGTATCTGAAAGCTCAATTTCATCCTGTAGGGAGCAAATGCATTAATTAGTTTAAGCAGCTCTAAGAGACACTGCCAAATACTGTTATTAAACTGTCTGCAAGTGTTAGTGCCTGTAAGCACAACCTGCCCAAATTAGATGGCTGAACTTTCACCAATTTTCAGCGCGTGCCAACATTTTATGCTGCTAAGTATCATTAGAAAATGCTGTAAAATCCGCGCATAAAAATTAACACACGCACTCTTGTCTGGAAACACCTGACACATCCGTGAGTTCGGGATGACTGCGTAACTCGAGGGGCAGAGGCAGGCGGAGCACACGCGGCCTGCAAGGACCTTCTCTTCAGGCTACCGGCTCTCGACCACTCTTCTGCCAAAACGCACGTGTTATGCTCAACGCTGGACGCCATTTCAAATTTAAGCGATCGGGAACTTGTCAGGCTTTACATCGAGATGTACGCTTCCCAAATTCCCGATGGAAATTTCCGATAACACCGCTGCCAGGGGCACCGGCAGACCAAAGGATGGCGCGGCCGAGACCCATCACGCTCTGGTTTTGTTTCACTCTGTGGTGAACTTCTGGGACATCACCGCTACAGAAACCTCATCATTGTCCCTTAGTATCAGTCCTGCCAAGTGTAGTAAATCGCCTAACAACGCGTCAACAGGCCACGCTGACCTGAAAGCAGCATTTACACGTTGGTTACAAACCGCTGAAAGGAGGGACTGGCACCGGGCCTGCCGCTAGCGCCTGGTGGCTTCAGAGGTCACTCACAACAGCCTGCCAGACCTTAATTCTCCAAATAAACACACCACGTCCACGAGGATAACTGAGTGAAAATTGAGTTTGCGTTAACACTGGCTGTATCATAACTTCTTAGCAGCGTAATTGAAGGTGGCAATTAGTGCAGTGGCTCACTACCACCCAACAAGGCACTTCCAGAGCAGTTATCGTGTCAGCGAGGGACGGCTGACGGGAGCAGACAGGCTGGGTGCCGCAGGCAGCGGGAAGGGTCCGTCACTGCTGTCTCCCTCAGCCTCTCCTTTCGTAATTCTTGGGGGAAGAGAGCTTTATAAGATGCACAGTCTGATTTTACCTCGTTTTAAATCCCTTTGACTAAGAGAGACTAAAGATCGGTCATTTCCTTTCATTTTCCTCAATATTGAATACTCGGAATACTAGTTATTATAGTTATTTTTAAAATTATTATTACTATTTATTTTTTTTTAAATATATTTTCCTATACTTTTTTTCCAAGGATTTTTGCAAATGCAAAGAAACAAACCATACTCACCCCCTTCACACCATTTTTGTCTGCAGCCTGCCTTGGGTAGTACACGGACAAGTTCTTTTGTCTTTATGCTTATCTGCTTTCACCATTAATTACTATTGGTAAAAATATCAAGCATAACACTTCAAAAATACTTCAATTTGTTTTCCAGTCAAGAAAACTTAAGGTAGCTCTTGGGGCATAGAAGATTGGCATTACAACTGAAGAACTTTCGCTGACAACAAGCAATTACATAAAGAGTTAATGCAAGCACAAGTGTTAACTTTTAGTAATTTTGAAACTCCTCACATTTAACTAGGCATTTCAACCCACATTAAGTATGTCACCTAAAAAGTAATTTGATAACTAACAATCACCGCTACCTGAACCTAGACTAAAATAGCAAGCGGAACGTAAAAAAGATAAATGCGTGTCCAAGTTTTTAACTGTTTAGTAATATTTTGCTCTTGCTATGAGATAGGTCTTGAAATGCTTTCCTTCTCTTTTACAATGGCTGCAAGCCCCTGACCAGTGGTACTCTATAATAACAATAATAAAAAGTAATTATTAGTTGCTATTGAGGGATTACTAGAAATATAGTTTAGATGGTATGGTAATATACTATAAAATGGTCCATACATATCGTTACAATGGAAAAAAAAAAAAGACTGCTTAAAACCAGGGGTGCTGCAAACATTTTGGCAAAATCATTTGAGAAAAGACTATGAACTTTTATTGCTGCCATTGTCATGCATGATATTGATATAGAGATAGAACATGCCTAGCTGAAAATAATAGTTTATGATTGCCTAGATAGCTGAATCAAAGATGTAAGACATTTTGCATTTACTGATCTTTATGAATGAAGATGCAAAAATAATCTAATTAAAATACACCGTTCTGAATGTATAAAATACACCATCAACTTTACAGTAAAATGTCTGTTTATTAAAAAAAAAAAAAAGAGGAAAAGTTATAACAAAAGAATATTTAATTGAATATTTAATTTAAATGGGTAAATAATGGAGAGATTAAAGCAGTATTAACCTGAATTCTACCTCCAGCTAGTCCAAGGCCTGTGAGCACCTCTGTGCCTGTTGTTCTGGACATCCACAGTTAGACAGAAATTCCTCAGTTAAAAACATGGAAACTCCATTTACAAAACAGAGATTTAAAGGAAATCCCCTGCATCAAAAGCATTGGCCTATTTTTTTTTTAAATATTTTAAAAAAATTACTTGCAGAATCAAATCAGCACACCTACCGTGCCTTTACGCGTAGCATCTCCCACCGCTCCAGCAGCCCTTCCCCGCCACTCCACGGCCAGCCTCCGACGCCCTTGGTGCAGCCGATATGCCTCAAACATTCACTGATTCTGTCTGAAATTTTGGTTAGCTTGCACATGTACTTGAGCCGATCTTTTTCCACAAAAGGCTGCTGTAGAACGAGGTGTGTGTGCCCCAGTGGATAAATCTGCTGGATTTCAGTAACCCCCTCTGCCTTGGCCTGCTACTGAACACAGACACACAAGGGCCTGCACATCCACTTCTGATATCCATCTCCTGAGCTCTGACAAGTGGTTTTCTAATTTCTAACTGCATATTTTTCCAGCCTTGACTCCAACTAAGGTCTCTCCCTACCACTCCCAAACAAACAGATGTTTGTACCTGGTAGCTACCACACTGATCCTTTTCCCGTGCCGCCACCACCCGATCGCTTCATACAGATGACTCATGAAATACTTTTTTACATCCTTTCCTATTTATGATTGCATTTAACCAGCTAAATTAACATTTATACCTGAAATGTATCACATCCCTGTCATCAGATCTGACAACACAGGACTGCTGGTGGGGACGAGACGGATCTCTGCTGATTCCCCAGCTGCACAGGAGGCGGCTGCTCCGTGCCACCGACCGCGGGGCACAGAGGCGGCACTCCGTGACTGCAGCCACAAGTACTTATCTATAATGTACCTTTTATTTATTTATATTATTCCTCGCCAGCATACCCCTATGCCACGCATCACAAAAATTACTGGAGGTTCTGTTTCTAGGACGTATGTGAGTGGCACAAGTAAAGGAGTGGTATTTCTTAAAAATGTTGCATTTTTTCCCTGATACAGAAAACATCCAACACTCGTTCTGCATTCATCTGTACGTAACTTAAGCTCAACTGCAATGCATTTTCACTACAGAACTAGCAACTGTTCAAGCAAATGCTATCAAGTATTCAAAACTACTGACCAGAGGTATGCAGCACTGCCGATAACACCAGTTAACACCAATTGTCCCCTCCAAGCTGCATTTTTGCTGAACACAAGTCCTTGCAACAGACCTTGCGGCGCCCGTTTGAGACCCAGCAGAAGCCCTTTTACCATCTCTCCTACTATTTTCTGAATATTGCTCTGCAGATACGATTGCATGAGCAAACACTTAACTGAAAACACTGATACATAAATATTAGGCAATCCACATTAAAACCATCAGAGTACAGCAGAGCTCTTGATGATATTGTGCAGGTGTTGTCTCTTGCTCTCCCACAGGTCACGATATTCTCCTTGCTGAGCAGGCATGGGAAGTGCAGAAATATGGGCTAAGGGAGTGCTTTTATAATGCTTTTATGTGTGTTTGCATTTATATGCAATATAAAATATAAACACAACTATAATTTATAAATGTACTGTATTCCTGTATCACTTAGGTGAAAAATGTATCCGTATGGTTTTTTTTTTTAATATATATAATGCTCAGATTGGCTCACACGAAGTGGCCAACCTATGCTAAAACCCAATTAATGGGAGCTTTTTCTGATCTGTAGTTTAACACAGTTTTAAATGCAGTTCCCTTCAGACTGCTGAAGGGTTGTAGGGCCAAATTCTATCCTTAGAAGCAAGTAACTCTCTCTGGACTTAATCCAGCAGTATTTCTTCAGGTTAAACTCCCTGGAAGTCAGTGGGTGTTTTACTCGAGTAATAACTGTTATTCTGACCCATTTTTGAGCAGTAGCTTTAATAGCAGTTTTCCATGCACTTACCAGAACAGCCTATAATTTCAGAGCTAATGGAAATGAGCAGATGAGCCTGACGCTCAGCACCAACCCTTTACAGCCCCTGCCCACATTGCATTGCGAATTTCCCCAGAATCCCACTTCCAAATTCAAACCCAAGCAAGGCTTTATGCAAAATGATACCTCCTTAAACATTAGCAACTTCGTCTAAGCTAAGGATTCGTACAGGACTTGGAATGCCATGACATCCCTGAACACGCTGAGACTTGGGTTTGGAGTCCATGGACCGGTAAGATGGAGGAAATTGCAAAGCAATTGACAACTCCCTCTTGGGCTGCGGCACAGACCATGTCATTGCACAGCATCCCCTGCCAGGTGATTTGTGCAGCTGTTTGTAGCAGCAGTACAGTTAAATGAAGAAGCCACCTGATTATCCTCTGAGCTGTAGGTAATACACCAAGCTGCAATTGCTACAGGAGAGGAGAACAAATGCTCTGGATGAAGAGACAGAGAAAATATCAGTCTCTTCCCAGCCAACAAAATGTGGCAGGCAAGTCTTACATTGAGAAGGGACGAAGGTAAGCATAAAAACAATTTATTTTTCTCTGGCACCAGTCCTGTGCCAATTCCTTAGAATCCGTCCCATCTTCCTGCAGTAAGATTTCCCTCCCAGGCCTGCAC